>NW_024599160.1:0-36237 GCF_004379255.2 Salvia splendens | reverse complement strand
CCCCAAAATGATGAATATGATCTATTTTTAAGGAACGAAGAGGATATTAAACTACGTACCCTCCATCGTCTGTTTGTTGCCCTATATAAACAAAGGGTTAATAGGCATTTAAATCATGAAATTTGGTCAAATTCTGATTTGTCTATAAACTTTAAAATTGGAATATTAAATCAACAAGTTTCAAATTTTCTCAATTGTCCCATCTATGAACTAATTGTTGTCTTCTAACGACATTCAAAACAACATGTTTCATTAAAATAAGTATTTTTTTCTTTTATATTCCTTTATTTTCCTGTTTTCCTTCACATTTATCGAAATATTATTGTTTTTAACATCGGATGTCGATTTGTACATGATTGAGAAAAATTGAAACTTTGTGATTTATTATTCAAATTTTAAAGTGATGGGACTAACTAAAATTTGATCAAATATGATTTAAACCCTTAAGGCCACAAATAAATCATCATCTTTATTACGCCGTTTCCATACTCGCTAAGAAGTGTGCACTAGATTCTCGTAGCTTACGACTATTTGAGTAGCCGGCTCCGATCTATTTCGACATTTGGTGTGTACTTGAGCATGATCTATATTTGAAGGTTTGTATCTGTGTTTGAATTCTAGTAGTCTCGCTTAGCATCATTGTATGCGTCTTTAGAGCATCATTAACCTTGGCCCAGAATCAGGCCCCAAGTCCCCTCCACGTCATCATTCCCCTAAATTTGAGTCACAGGCCACAACTGCTATAACCATGCAGGCCCCAACCCGGACCGCAACTAATAAATGACACTATTCACAACTTCAATATATTTTACTCGTAAATGCAATACGTTGAAAATTTCAAGCAGGGAAAATACATTGTTCAGTCGAAAAAAGAAAATTACAAATCCTAGAAAAAAAATTTATTAAGCCCTAGAAAATAAAAATTACGATTCCTAGAAAAAATATTGAAATAATTTAGAGGATATAAAATGGAGAAATTGGTGGAAGAATGTTGAAGAAATGAGTAAAAATAGGCCAAAAAAATATTTAAAAAAAAGAAAAATTAATTTTTTGGGGGTTTGCGGCCGTCCCGAAGCAATTAACCCTAGGCCGGGCCGGACCCCGGGAGCGTCCTCAGGCTGCAACTGCGGCCCCAGGACCGGCCCAGGCCGCAACTTCCGCTCATCCAACGCAACGCCCGGGTCGGGACTCGCTTTTTGCGGCCCGGCCCCAAGCGTTAATGATGCCCTTATTACATAGTTGGCTCAATTTTGTCTCCCAAATTTCATATCCACAAAGTCATAGGCAATATTATAAAACTGGACCGGTGAGCGAACATGCAAAGCTAGTGGTTCCTGGTTCGAACTGGTTGGAAACAAGTTGAAGTGTGCCGAAATTGAAAATGGTGCTCAAATTGTAAGAAAGAAGCTTTAAAAACCATGGCCTCAAATAAATGATAACCTCAACCACCGATTACCTAACACCCCAAATTTGTAGAAACAGAATGAAGACAATTACTTAGTGTAACAAGTGCCCAAGATTTAACTACCAATGTTGACACTACATCATTAATAATACCAACCGACTTATGTCTTACAACAATAAATGACTTTCTCAAAAGAAAACCGTAATAAACTTTTTCTTCATTTAGCCATTATTTCTTAAATCAATTAAATATAGTGTAAATCAAATCCACTGCTTCCTTGATTTGGATCTGACGGTTATGTGAGCTGCAAGTACTCACACGTTAAACTTAGAATAATGGCCTTAAATACACCCATTTTTCACATCAAATCATCTCTAATTCATCTCTCATTCATATTTATCATACAACTTATTTACATCTTCATCTCTCACTAAAAACTTCAAATGGATTTCACACATCTCATTGCGGAAGCGGAGCGCGAAGAACAAGAATACTACGAACAACACCGTGCCGCTTATGAAGCATATGTCGCAGCGAATACCCCCGCCCCTCCTCCTCAACCAAATAGATCAACTCGCCGCTACATCCATCGTGACCGGGAGGGAGCCCACGAAAGGCTCGTTGCCGACTATTTTGCCGACCCGCCGCGGTTTCCGGCAGATTACTTTAGGCGCCGTTTTCGCATGTCAAAACGCTTGTTTATGCGTATTGTCAACACATTGTCCGCCCGTGTTGAATTCTTCCAAACAGGTCCAGATGCAGCCGGTCGGCAAAGTATCTCGGCGTTGCAGAAGTGTATGTGTGCCATCCGACAACTCGCTACTGGGCAAACGGCCGACCTCTTCGATGAGTATTTGCATGTTGGTGAGTCCACTGGAATCCTTTGTCTGAAAATTTTTTACGAGGGCGTTCGTACAGCTTTCGGTGATGAATTCCTTCGGGCACCCACCACCGATGATTGCCAACGGTTGCTTCGTCTTCACGAATCAGTCCATGGCTTTCCCGGAATGCTTGGCAGCATTGACTGCATGCATTGGAGGTGGAAGAATTGCCTGACTGCTTGGAGGGGGAAAACTTAAGCGGCCACAAAGGCGGCGGCCCAACACTTATCCTTGAAGCGGTCGCCAACTACCGCCTATGGATTTGACATGCATATTTCGGCGTTGTCGGTTCCAACAACGACATGAATGTGCTCTATTCTTCACCCCTCTTCAATGATGTGTTGAATGATGTAGCACCGGCGATCGACTTCACCGTCAATGGAAATACATACCACATGGGTTACTTTCTTACCGATGGTATCTACCCAAGGTTGTCGACTTTCGTGAAGACGCTTAGCAACCCGCAAGACCCGAGACGGGTTTTTTTTGTGCAGCGTCAATAGTCCGCTCGGAAAGACGTCGAAAGAGCCTTTGGGGTCCATCAAGCCCGATTCAACATTGTGAAGGCCCCAGCTCGGCTGTGGTACGTGAATAATATCGCTGACATCATGTACACGTGTATTATCTTACACAACATGATTATAGCCGAGGATGAAGCCGGAAGCTCAAGCGCGAGGTCTCCCCCACGCCGAGGTGTGCATACGACAGTGGGTGAGAGGATCGAAACAAGACACACAATGCGTGATACCCGAACCGACGTTGAGCTACAAGAAGACCTAATCAAACACATGTGGGCGAAATTTGGCAACGAGTAGTTGGTTTTTTTAATTTTACGAATTTAATTCTGTAATTTTTAATTTTTAGGAGCTTAATTATGAAAATTTTAATTTTTAGCATTTTTAATTATGTAATTTTTTTTTAATGTATTTTGTATATTATTCCGGGTACGTGTAATGTATTTTAATTTTGTGGAAATGTTTTTATTTAAATTGAATAATGGAATGGTGGGACCATTGTGCTCGCCCTTGCGGAAGAGCACAACTGTGGGTGTTGTGCTCTTGCCTAAGAGCGGGCAGAAAAGGTAGTGCCGGGCCTATAATCGTTCTCGTTGCCAAGAGCACGGTTGTGGGTGCCGAATTCCACATTTAACAGTCAAATCTAAGTTGGCTTTGTTGAATAAAGCGGGTACCACAAGCACTCCTATTTAATTCTCGAATAAATGCGATTAATTATTTCAAAGAACATAATTTATACTCCCTCGTCCCGCCATATAACACATTTTCGAATATAGTATCAAACTTGTACATTAGTATTTTCTTTTTAATACTATGTTCGTTCCACAAGAATATATATTCTTTTCTTTTTAGTCATTTCCATAAGAATATGTATCTTTTCTCTCTAATGAGGTGGGACCTAGTCTCCACTGACAATACTTTAAATACTTTTTCTTTCTACTTCTCTTTAGCTTTACTAATTGTGCATTAAAACTCGTACTCAAGTACATATTCTTTTTTTTAATTAATCAAAAAGGCTCGCCTGTAAGAAGCGAGCAAATATTCAAGGCAAGCGGTCAAAAGCTAAACCTCAAAGAACCAGAATAGAAAAAATAACAACCTGACCCCATCCGAACTAAATAAATGATAAAGAAGAGTCAACACCAACCAACGACAAAGCCTAAGAAACACATGCAGCAACAAAACACGAACAGAAGCTAAAAACGCAAGGTTGGGAACCGGCAGCACAAACCTAGTATACATATTCAACCTAACACCCCAAAGTGCATATTCTTGTAGGACAGAAGGAGTATATGAATAATTTTTAATCAAACTTGTATATTAGTACATTCGTTTTAATATATGAGTAATTTTTAATCATGTGGTTGTAAATCATAAATGGCTCAAATAATAAAAATGAGAGAAGACCATTAAACTGTTTACTCGCGTAAAATATTTGAATAATGTATTAGCATTCAATAATCGTTGCAGTTAGCAGCGCGAAGCTGTGGTGACCTTGAGGTCATGAGTTCAAACTCTGCCACCCGCTAGGAGACTTTCGGCCTTAATCAACAAACCCGATCGAATACAATTAGTTGGATTCACCTAAAGGTGGGTTCGGTACTCCTGTGATCAAACAAAAAAAAATAATGCAATCAAAATAGCATTAAATTTTAAATTCACCAAATATTTTTTATATTTAGATTTTACTCAGCATGTTTAGTTAATGTTTAATAACCTAGCTAATGCAAAGTACTCCCTGTTAATCTATTTTTCATGCTTATTTGAGATTAAAAAATTGTATATCCTGTTACTAGAAAAATAAAATAAAATTAAGACACACATTTACATTACAAGAAATTATGAAAAATCATGCATACATGGAAACAATGTGATACCTGTTCTGCTGTTCATTAATCACCATTATTGTAATGAATTATTTCTCATACCGAATTATTCGATCGCATTATTCATTAGGCAATAATTCAGGACGGCTTAGATCTGTGATGGGTTATAGAGCGCCGGCGCTAGGCGGTCCATTGCAACCGCCTAGCCAATTTCGGAATAAAAAACCGCCTAGCGCTAGGCGATTTCAGGGCGCTGGGCGATCCGCTAGGCGCTATTGTAGCGTCCGGATCGCCTAGCACATCGCCTAGCCGATTTTTAATTTACGAAACACTATATATACGCGCTTTGCACGTCATTTTCATTCGCACCACTTGTTTTAACGAGTACTCTCTCTATCTTAATTTCTGTACAAGATCAACACCGAGAAATGAGTAACGCCGGTGGTAGTAGTGGTGGGGATGCTGAGGAGTACAATCGTATAATCAACAAAGCGCTAGAGGCCTATACGAACCGTGAGATTGATCGATGGATGCAGAGGGCCTTGCAGCCGGCGGTACCTTGATACGATCCTCTATATCTTAGGAAATCACAATTATTTAGTTATCTTTTATTCCCCAAATCTTTTCCATATCTTTGTTTTCTTATTCAATAAGTTAGGTTAGTAGTATCCTAGTATTATAAATAGGAGAGCTTGTTATCATTTTATGCAATCAATGAATGAAATATTATTTTGCCCACAAGATTGTGAAATATTCCCGTAACCCTAGTTTGCCGCTGCCCGACGGAGAGACATCCGCACACAGCAGGAGCTAGAACCGCCGCCGATCCTGTTGCAGGACGCCGGAGAGATCTTGATCGCCGAGCCATTCCGCCGCCGATCACCGTTGAGGAATTAAGACCTTAACAACTGGTGCTTTCATTGAGAGTTGACCCTTCCCACCATCTCAAATCAAAGCTCCACTGCTGCCCGACGGAAAACATTCCACGCACAACACCTGCTTTGGTTGCCGAGTCCAGCCTGTCCGCCGAGCTCTAGCCGCCGGACAATCCTACTTCTGCAAAGCCCGACGAGAAAGATTCCTGCGTGCCGCGTTGAAGTCAGACCATTATCCATAACCCATACCTCACCAACCAAAAGAAAAGAGTGACCCTCTTCGTCCAATTTATTCAAAAAAAAGGAAGAAAATCACCAAACAGAAGCTTCCCCCTTCCTTCGTAGAAAACATCCTATCTTCAGTCCGTTAACATGTCATACGACTATGCCGGCTATCACCGTTATCAACGCTTGTCCTATGATCAGCCACCACCCAGGTACAGGCGTGAACCCTACGGTCCGCCGCAACCTTACCGAATGGGGTCTGTCCAGACGCGCCACCCGTGGCAGCCTCAATATCACCCTCGTCCAGCCACCAAAGCGGAGGATCCGATTAACGCAAAGTTAGACCGCTTATTGGAAGCATGTGACAAGATAGAAACTTGGTTCGATGCCACAAATCGCCGGTTTAGCAAATTTTGAACGTTACCGCAGCCCAAGCACGATCTTGATCAGCCCCATGTTGCTGCACCACTCCGAAATATGGCATATCCTTCATCAAGAAATAATGAGGCTTCTTTTGGGCCTTCGCGTTTAGTCCCCAATGAATCAACAACTCCACCATGCCACCGCACCAAATCCGATCAAACCCCAACGCGTCAGCCTTCGTGTTGGGAACCCCCTCTAATGGCCACCCCTGCTGCAGACCAGATCCACCAACCCTACCAGCCGCCACTGCCGCTGCCGCGATCAAATCACCCGTTGCAGTCAAGTCCAGCACAGCCCTTGGAGCTACCGCCCTACTCCACTCCAGGCCCTCTCCAACCCTTGCAACCGCTACCGGAGACAGCTCGATTGTTGGCCTCTAATCGTCTTCCGCAAGCTGTTGTCCCGAGCTCGAGGCCAAAGGAGTGGCAAATGAATATGCAAAAGGCTGGTGAGTATGGTTTGATAAATAAAGTTGTGCCTTGTTCTCGTGATGTTGTGGGAGAAAAGAACATTGTTGAAGATAAATGGAAAGAGAATGGGACGGGACCGAAGGGTTTAGTTGAGAGTAAAGACGATAAAGATAGTGACATACTTAAGATGATCGAAATGATCACCGTGCGCGCATTCGATCCTGGTGTATGTGACAGTCTCAGCAATCAAAAAGAAGAATTTCTTGCTCTGCAGATAGCAAAACCGGATCTACGTGATAGCAAGAAGGAGCTTCCGCATGAAGAAGTAATAAAGTGCTTGTTTGCCATGGGGACCTTTCGCATAGAGCTACCCATGCCTGTAAACCATGTTGTCTTCAATAATGCTCCGGAATTTAGTGGGGATTTGAGTCTTCAATTATGCTCCGGAATTTAGTGGGGATTTGAATATCTGACAAACACAGATTTTGCATGTTTTTAAGGATTAAATTTGACTTGTTTTAAATGTCAATCATGCAAATTATGTTCTTAAATTGCATATGTTATACATTTGGTATTTTTGACGTGTTTGTTGATAAATGATAGAAAAAGATAGAAAAGGTGAAAAAAAGGCCAAAGTGCAGCAGCCTCTGTTCGAGCCCATTCTGGAAGCGATTTTGAAGTCCAATCAGTGCGTACTAGATACCAGTCTCTTCGTCTTCGAAAGACCTTCGCGTGGATACCTTAAACATCTAAATCGGAGTTCTGTGGAGAAAGTTATGGCCATTTTACAAACATCGCGCAGTGCAGTCAAAATCTGGCGGAAATTAGGCGGAAATTCACGGAAGAAAAGAAATTATTATATTGTGAAACCAAATCTCTCATACTTCTTGTAGGGCACGGAATTTATCAAAAATAAACCTTTTTCCAGCCTATAAATACCTCTGAACCTAATTCATATCTTTATCTCAGGGCCTCCAATCCTTCTCCATCTCTACACCTCTTTCCATTCCATAATACACATATAATTCATCCATCTTCCATTGGAGCGGAGCTCTGCAGATCCAGGCAAGAGAAGACTGAAGATTGAAGATTCAACCTTGGGTTTTATCAATTTCTTTCATGTCTCGTACTTTAATTGTAGTTTTTACTTGTCTATGAGTAGAATATCTTTTGTAGAATTTTTGGTATAGATATTCGATTGATTTTCCTTGTTAGCTCTTGCAGTTATTTGATTTATCCGGTGCTTTCTATGTTCAATTGATTAGCTACCTCTTGAATACATGTTGGAGTTGATTAGAGTACTCGGGAGACGAAATAATTGACTTGGAAAAAGGGATAATTCACACCTTAATTCAATAGAACTCGAGAGAGTTGAGGTTTTGAGTGAGGTCTTTGATCTTATATGCTTTTAGGAGTTAGGGGTTTAAGGGTTAGAAGGGGACTTCAATCCTATCACCTAATCTACAGGTTTCTCACCTCGGGAGGGGGTTTAATCTATAATTGTGATCGACTTAATAGCTCTGGAGACCGTAATTCAAGGAAGTCGATTGTGTTTTTGGATCATAAAATTCTACATTCTTAAGCCTGCTTTGCATTATTTCTTTTTATGTTTTTCATTTTTTTGTTTATTTCTTTCAGTCTAGTTTAATTAATCAACCCAAAAATCACGTGTCTCTAGATAGTATATGCCGCTTAGTATATGATAGCCAGTTGCAATCTTATTCCCTGTGTTCGATATCCCGGTACTGACCTTTAGCTATACTAGATATACCCTGTATGCTTGCAGGTATTTTTAGTGCTAATAAATAGTGCATCAATGTCACTGATATTACAAGCATGAATCATCGATTACCATCGCTCGACGCCGATGCAAGGTTGATTCCTCCACGAAATAACAAGCCCTGTTTGATCATTTAGGGACGTGTGGCAGAGCTTTCCATTTTAGCATTGAATTTGGATGACCACATCAGTCTGCCTTCGTTGATTTTTTATGGAGGTGATGAAGGGACACGCTCAGCTGCTCGGTGTGTGTTGATCCAGGAAGCGACGCCTCGCCAATGCTTTTGATGTCAACTCTCGTCGCTGCTTCGTGGTTTCCACCTTGAGGACAAGGCCGATTTTAACCATGGGGGAGTTGATACGATCCTCTATATCTTAGGAAATCACAATTATTTAGTTATCTTTTATTCCCCAAATCTTTTCCATATCTTTGTTTTCTTATTCAATAAGTTAGGTTAGTAGTATCCTAGTATTATAAATAGGAGAGCTTGTTATCATTTTATGCAATCAATGAATGAAATATTATTTTGCCCACAAGATTGTGAAATATTCCCGTAACCCTAGTTTGTCGCTGCCCGACGGAGAGACATCCGCGCACAGCAGGAGCTAGAACCGCCGCCGATCCTGTTGCAGGACGCCGGAGAGATCTTGATCGCCGAGCCATTCCGCCGCCGATCACCGTTGAGGAATTAAGACCTTAACATACCTCGACCTCGCCCAGTGGTCCACCGCCGAGAAGTGATTGATCGTGATCACGTAGCTGCACATCAGCGTCTATACGAAGACTACTTCGCACAGGAGCCGCGGTTCAACGCCAACCATTTCAGGCGCCGTTTTAGGATGAGCAGGGCCCTGTTTATGCGTATTGTTAACGCTTTGAAGCATCGATATCTGTATTTCCGCTTCAGGCACGATGCGGCTGGCAGACCCGGCCACACACCTATTCAAAAGTGCACTGCGGCAATCCGGCAGTTGGCCTACGGAGGCGCGGCAGACATGTGGGACGAGTACCTCCACATCGGTGAGACGACTGCCCTTGAATGTATGAAGTATTTTTGTCTGGGCGTGATTGAAATATTCAGTGATCAGTACCTTCGAAGCCCTACCCCCGAAGACTGCCAGGATCTTTTGCGGATGCACGGGGAACAACATGGGTTCCCGGGGATGTTAGGCAGCATAGATTGTATGCATTGGGAGTGGAAGAACTGTCCTGTTTCCTGGAAGAGGTTCTACACGACCGGCTACAAGGGAAAGAATCCCACGATGATCCTCGAGGCCGTAGTTGATTACCGACTGCGGATTTAGCATGCGTATTTTGGGATAGCCGGTTCGAACAACGACCTCAACGTCCTCAACTCGTCGCCACTTTTCAACGAGCAGTGCCAGGGTGTCGGTCCGGCCATCAGTTTTGTCGCCAACGGCAACCGGCATGATATGGGCTACTACTTGGCGGATGGGATATACCCTAGGTGGCCCGTCTTTGTGAAGACAATTCGATGCGCATCAGATGAGAGGAAGGCCTACTTTGCTGCACGGCAGGAGTCAGCGCGCAAGGACGTGGAGCGCACATTTGGTGTGCTCCAGTCTCGATGGGCGGCAGTTAGGGGTCCAACGCGTTTGTGGCATGTCGACTGCATTGCTAATATAATGTACGCCTGTATTATCATGCACAACATGATTGTCGAAGATGAAGGTGTACAACTGAATAGTTGGACCAACGACGATAATGAAGCCGGTCCAAGCCACGACGTGGCCACCGCCAACGTACGGAGTGGGGTACCTCACGATGAAGCCGGTCGCCTCCAAGCACATGCCGACATGCGCCAAACGGAGGCTCATATTCGACTCCAAAAGGATTTAATTGAAGAGTTATGGACGCGGAGGACTGCACGGCGTTAGTTTTTTTTTATTATGTAATTTTTTTTAATTAATGTATTTTTTTAATTAATGTACTTTTTTAATTAATGTACTTTTTTTTAATTAATGTACTTTTTTTAATTTTGTAATTTTTTTAATTAATGTACCTTTTAAATTTTAATAATATTATTGAATTTTCTCGTATCTGTGTCGTAAATTTAATTCCGTATTTTTTGTGATTGTTAATTATTTGTTTTATATAAATTTTGAGTGATGTGGCTAGGCTATGGCTAGGCTATGGCTGAGCTATTTGCTTGTTTTGATGATGTGGCAGGAGGATTTTTAGGATTGCTTATGTGCAGAAGGAGTTTGTGGCTAGGCTATTGCTGGGCTATTCCTATTGTGGATGGCCTTAGTAGCGTGTTCATAAGTTCTTTTTATAGAGTTCAATTCAAACCAAATTCGTTTGATAGCATAAAATTAATAATTCAATTCTAAATTCTTTCGCTAGATAAAATTAATTGATTTACTTTAAATTATAATCTAATTTCATATTCCTTATTTAGTAGGAGTATATCAAAATCACCATTCTAATTGTATGGATAATTTGGTTATTTATAAACATCGTGACTAGAATAACAAGAAAAAAAACTATAAAAAGAGAAAAAAAATCTTATTCTAAAAAATTTGCATGTCTCGATCTCGTATTTGTAAAAGATCAACGAATATTATCTCAAATTTCGAAAAATCAACAAATTTAAGTTTTTTTTCTGAAAAGAAATAATTTAGAACCAAATATAGCGCGCAACCATATCTCGGGAGATAAGAAATAATTTGGGGGGATTAGATATTGCCGCTAATTACGTGGAAAATCTTTAACTAATTTACACAACTAAACAATTCTGCTGCAATCACGTGTAACCACCACATTCATCCATCACTCCACTACTTGGATTATAAGCATTAAATCAATGCCTAATCAATTATCAACACAACATAAATTAGATTACGATTCTTAATTAAATTACTAACGACCAACAGTACTTGTCAACTGTCAAGTCCACACCATTTAAGTTTAACTACAAATGCATATTAGCATATATGAGAATGTCTTGACTATGCAAACAAATTAAAAAAAAACTCTGTCCATTTAGATAATTAGTACTCCATCCGTCCCACATAATTTGACTCAGTTTTCCATTTTAGACCGTCCCACATAATTTGACTCATTTCACTTTTACCATTTTTTATAGTGGACCTCACATTCCACTAACTCATTCCTACTCACATTTAATTATAAAACTAATATATAAAAGTAGGACTCACATTCCACTAACTTTTTCAACTCATTTTTCATTATATTTCTTAAAACTCGTGACCGGTCAATGTGTCCCAAATTATGTGGGACAGAGGGAGTATAATACTATTAATAAAACTTTTGAGGGAAAATAAATAAAATTAAATAGAAAAAGGCACAAAATGAGTTGATGAGAAACAGCCTGTGCTGTTGGCTAATCGAAAACCATGTTTATGGGTGGGTGAACTCCGCCCCCAGCAAGGCCGCACAAACAAGAGGCCTCGCCGCTGGTATTCTAAGACAGCTCAGCCCACCGCCGGGAACCGCCGCGCAATCCGGCTGCGGCCGCTGCAGCTCCCTCCCCGGAATGCAGTTAAACGAGAAATCAAACCCGAACCCGCTGTTCTTGTCACAAACTTCGCTAAATCCGGAGAAAAAATTCGCCGATACCGTCAAATTAATCAAACTCCGCATCGAGCAGAGCAAATCCGGCAGCTCACCGGAGAATTGGTTGCGCGCTAGATTCAGAACCTCGATGTTACCGAGGCAGGACAGAGAATCCGGCAAATGCCCCATCAGTGAATTGGAACTCACATCCAAAACCTGAAGATCCGACCACATCCCCACGCCTTCCGGAATGCAGCCACTCAGGCGGTTGTTGAGGAACAGGATCTCCTTGATCCCCATGTACCCCAAGCTGAACGGTATCGCGCCGCTCAGCTTGTTGTAGGCCAGGTTTATCACAGACGCCGGAGAATTTCCTAGATTCTGCGGCAGCTCGCCGGAGAAGAGGTTATTGTTGAGGAAAATGGCGTCGAGTTTCTTATCGAATAGATCTTCCGGAATCGGACCGGAGAAGCTGTTGAATCGCAGATCTAAATAGACGAGATCTGGAATGTCGAGGACCGCGGCGGGGAATCCGCCGGAGAGGCGGTTGTTGCTGAGGTCTAATTCGGTGAGCGACGCGAGGGATCTGAACGACGGCGGCACGCCGCCGCTGAAGCGGTTGGTGTTGAGGTGGAGGAGGGAGAGATCGGCGAGGAGGGCGAGGTCTTTTACGAGAGTGCCCTGCAAATTGGCGTGGTTGAGATCGATCGCGGCGACGACTTTGCCGGCGGGATTTCCCATGAAATCGAGGGAGTCGGAGCAGAAGACGCCTTTGTAGGAGCAGACATTGGGGCCGTTCCAGGAGCTAGTGATGTTGAGAGGATCGTCTGTGATGGCGGCTTTCCAGGCCTGGAGGGCGGCGTAGGCGGCGCTCAGCTTGGAGGCGGCGGAGGTAGGAGGGTTGACTCCGCCACCAATCCAGACGCCTCCGGTGCCGGAGATGCCAATGCCTACTCCGGCGCCGCCGCCGACGATGACAGCAGCTCTAGCGACGATGATAGAGATAGGGAGGAGGAGTGCGAGGAGGCAGCTAGTACTATTCTTCATGTGTTGATGAATTTGGTGGGAGATTTGTTGGATGTTTGTGGAAAGTAGTTTGCTTCATTCATGTTATTTCATTTGAATTTGAGGGGATAAATCATAAATTGTCTTCATACAAATTACACCATAATATTTATGGATATGGATAATTATATTTGTTGCTTTCAAGTTGCCTAACTAAAATGTCACTATTTCAGCTCAAAATCTATGCACATGCTGGCATGGTACCAATTACTCTCTCTAGAGTAATTTATCAATAAATTACTCTATGCACATGCTGACATGGTACCAATTACTCTCTCCAGAAAATTTATCAATAATTTTCATTTTCGTTTTAGCCTAAAAATTTGTTCACTTTCACTTTTACCATTTTTAATAATGGACTTCACATTCTACTAACTCATTTTCAATCATATTCTATTACAAAACTAATACTTCCCGTCCCACTTTAGAAGTCCTAGTTTACCATTTTTTGGTGTCCCACTTTAGGAGTCCCGATTGAAATAATACATAAATGGTATTAGACCCCACATTCCACTAAATTTTTTCCACTCACATTTTATTATAAAACTAATATAAAAAAATATGACTCACATTCCACTATCTTTTTCCACCAACTTTCTTACATTTCTTAAAACCCGTGCCGAACTCAACTGAGACTCATAAAGTTGGACTCTATTAGTTTTACAATAAAATATGAGTGAAAATAAATTAATATGAATATGGTTCATTATAAAAAATAGTACTAAAAAATAAGTGTGATAAGTATTGGCGAACGGACCAAAAATGACACCAATGATAGGAAAACTACTACTAGTAACAAGGAGTAAGTAAGTATAGAGGTGTGGCTAAGCTTGGATTTTTAAAAATGTTAGTGTGTCGAACCTTTTTGTTGTTTAAATTAATTTTCTATAGTACTTTAAATTTTGCATATAAGAATATTGTTTACGTTCTATGTAACTAAGTCAAGAAGCGATGAAAGAGATACATGTTCGTGAAAGTTTATATATTTTTCCCTTAATTTGATAACAATAATGCGATGCGATATTATCATACTGTTAATTTAATAAAATTTTCACATTAAAAACTTGTATATGTACAAGTGGAGTAGTTTATTATGAAAAACATCAATCAAATTTAAATGAATTAATTGACAACTTTGTATGATGATTGCATTGCACATTTTTTAAAGTTCTTACACTTAAGTATACCTCCCTATCCATGATGAGTTGAGCTGCATTAGAGAGTGAGCGAGAGATATGAAGACACAAAGAATTAGAAAGTCCGAACTTGAGAGACACACACACAGACACACACCCACACACATCGGAGTTCGTGATACATTCGGCAAGCGAGCTAACCCTGACACACAGCCCCTCATGGCTCGAAGAGTAGCCCTGACACACGCAGACGCGCACCAGCCTGTGAGCAAGCCCCTCCTCAGGCTCGTTCTCTAGCCCCCCGTTCGACGGGTCCGGGGCAGCCGGGGTCGGGACCGTAAATTCTCTCCATCAAGCGGGTCGGGGTCTGCAAGCTTGCCAAGCCCAAAGGCCCACAAGGGAAATTAATCCCAAGTTGGGTCATCCAGGATTCGAACTCATGACCTCCTGGATGGGCGGTATCCTTGCCTCCTTTCTCAACCAGTTGAGCTAGGAGGCTTGGATTTTGTAGGGCGCTTTTGGTTTTTTTTTTTACACACACACACACACATTGGAGTTCGTGATACATTCGGCAAGCGAGCTAACCCTGACACACAGCCCCTCATGGCTCGAGGACTAGCCCTGACACACACAGCCGCGCACCAGCCTGTGAACAAGCCCCTCCTCAGGCTCGTTCTCTAGCCTCCCGTTCGACCCCCCAAGGCAACAAGCCTTGTAAAGGCCCACAGAGAAATTAATCCCAAGTTGCGCCATCCAGGATTCGAACTCAGGACCTCCTGGATGGCGCCATATCCTTGCCTCCCTTCTCAACCAGTTGAGTTAGGAGGCTTGGATTGTAGGGCGCTTTTGGTTGTGAGATCTTTTTTTAGTTTTTCGGTTGTTTGGTCGGGTGTGTTGGTTTTTTGGCCGTTGACGTGTTTTGTTGGTGGTCTGTCGAATAGCTTTTAGTGTTGTTGTTTTACCCTTCTTTTGTTTGGGAGTTTTGTACATTGGGTTTGCTTGCTCGCTGTTTTTGGTTTGGGCCTTTTTGATATATAAAAAAAACATCCCTATGTTCCAATTAAAATGAAACATTTTTTTTAATTTGTCTTAATTAAGATGACATATTTCTATTTTTTTGTGACTTTCTCTATCTAATTAATACAACTAACGACTTTTTTCGTTCTCCTATTAAATAATTCAACTTTCTTTCTCTCTCCATTTAATACATACATCATCTCTTTGTACATCATCTATTTCTCTCTTCAAAAATCACATTAACTAACAACTCCTAAATTCCATGTTAATTAAGAAAAATGCGTTATTTTAGTCGGGACAAAGGGAGTAGTACAAATTTACTTGCATGACAAAAGGGAAATGTATCATGTATGCGAGTATGAAATAGTACTAACATCTAGTATTAGTATAAACTTCTTGCTTCTTATTTATCAATAACTCATACAGTCATACCTATAGTCCTGTACGCAAATCAAACCTTAGCTATATATCATTGTTTTCATAATTTTTTATTAGACCACGACTCCAATAACTTACCATATCTTAATTTTATCTTTTACATTTTCGAATAATTATCCAATTTATCAAATTCAAACAAAAAACGTAAAAACTAACAAAAAAAATTTCGTTAAAATCCATCCAAATTATATCAAAAAAAAATTCCTAAACATTCAAATTAAAAATTTGTCCGCGATTAAGAGTTACTTTTTTCTATTTTAGTCCATCTGCAATTAAGAGTCATGTTTTTTCTATTTTGATTCATCCGCGAATAGGAGCCTTGGTTAATTTTACTATAAATAGTAATAGGTCACACATTCCACTAACGCATTTCACTGACATTTTATTTAAAACTAATATATAAGAGTAGTACATATGAACCTCATATTTTACTAACTTTTTTTTACTTACTTTAAACATTTCTTAAATTTCATGCTAAAAAGAAATGAGACTTTTAATGATGGACGGAGTGAGTATTCTACAAGTATATCACCACTTTTTATAAAGCTTCATAAATGTAAAATTAATTAGTTCCCTGTTATTGTTAGAATAATAATTAATTTTTTAAAAGCAAATAATGACTCTTATTTATAACAATTTTCAAACGCGTGAAGAGAAACCCTAATTCATCAACATTTAGCTAGACCTGATCATGCAACCAAGGAAATAATACTATCAGCAAATGAACAGTAACTTATTAATAATGTACTCCTATCATATTATTCTTCAAATTCAAATGGAAGTTGAGAAATTTATTGTGTTATCGAAAGGAAGTTGAGTTATTACAGAGTAAATTAATGTGGATACGATTTTTATATTCTTTAATTTTAGCTGCTTTAATGGCTGCTGGACCAAAATTCTATTAAGTCTATCCATCTTGTATAAATGTTAGCTAGGCTTGTATAATTGTTATCTTAGGAGCTGTCGGACACAAAAATTTATTTTGGTAAACGCTATACATTTTAAATTTTGTGCTTCAAATTTTGGATAGTAATTTTCATAGTATATTTTTTTTTATTTATAAGTGCTTTCCACACAATACAAATATTCAATGATTTTATGAATTAAAAAAAAATCAACTTAGTAGGGTCTTAAGCCATTATTGGAGGCATGTGTAAGCCAACTAGGAAAATTAGCGGTTTTCGCCACAAACAAAATCTAGCATTGTAAGCGAAGCCTCTGAGAGCCGAGAGGGTCAATTAGCCAATATAAATCACACATTAAAGCAAAGGTACTTACTAAAAAAGTGTGAAAATGAGATTGACTATTCAGTATTCACGCATGTCTTGTATAAGGATTAAAAAATAAAAATAAAAATAAAAATAAAATGCCAAGAATCTGAAAAAATCTCGATATTTCGTACAAAAGCTTCCACGGTTAAATTTGGTTTCGCATGATCATTGCATGGAAACTCGTAATGTATAACTTCGAAATCTTCAATTTAAATAAAAATACGATATTATTATAGAGCTATACATTCAAATTGATGTTTATGAGATATCGGTTATCACATGAGATAAAATGCAAAAAAAATATAAATCTTGATGATACAAAATAAATTTTTTGAACTACTTATTTAAAATAAAAATAAAAATTAGTACTTGGTGCTAAACAGTTCATTCTATTCGAGCTTGAGATAAAATTTAGTTCTGAATTGGGCCGGATATAGAGTGGGCTGAATTGAGTTGGGTTTAGGTGCTTCTTTTTTAATATATGGCCTCATGGTGAGCTGGCCCAGTGGACTAAAACTCAGACGGCAAAGCATTATAAATTTAATACTATAAAATGTTTATACAAAATCTATCATTTTAACATTTTAATGAATAAGGACTATCATTGTCCATATCTGATATCTTATTGTACGACTCCTCAACAAATTTCTCTTCACATATACTTCTATTATATGCTTGAGTACCAAGTATATGTTTCTTGTTTATCAGAAGCTTTAACAATTCATTCATATATGATATATCTATTGAAAATAGATTGCAGTCATGTGAAAGTTTACTCAATTAGGTAACCCAGTTGATTGTTTACTAAAATCTTTAACATCATTTCCATTTTTTATGCATGAAAAATTAAAATTAGGTATAGAACATTACTCAATATTTTAAGAGTTATTTTAGATATAGAACATGACTCAATATTTTAAGAGCAACACGAATAAGGAAAGATTTGACACGGCTATGAACTATTGTCTTAAACACCACTTTGATGTTGTGTTCTAACAACACATGGGCATCCAAAGTATTTACATTTTTTTAATCCCTTTTTAGTGAAGATATATATCTATTCTTGTTTGTTTAAAAATATTGAATTCATCACCACCTAATCAGCCAAATTCCACCCTATAAAACCTCAATGGCATTTTTCTAACAGTAGGCAGAAACAAACAATCATCCTCCACACTCAACTTTTCAAAAAAAGGAAAAATGGGTGCCTCTCAATTACTTGCATTGTTTTCTGCATTCATGGCATTATGCCTTCTTCCTCACTATGCACAAGCCATGACTAGGCGCTACGACTTCAATGTTAGTACTCTTATACCAAGATGTAGTAGTAGTAGTTTTTTTTAGCATGTCTTGTTTCAATTAGTGGTTGATTTCTTTAAACTCTTTCAGATCAAGATGCAAAACGTGACGCGATTGTGCCACACGAAGAGCGTTGTGACCGTGAACGGGAAATTCCCTGGGCCTCCTGTAGTAGCAAGGGAGGGTGATCGCCTACTCATAAAAGTCACCAATCATGTCCCTAACAATATCACCATCCACTGGTATGCAGATATAACTAAATCAAAATATTCATTTGCTAAGGTAGATAACTCGTGACCTATATTATGTTCTTATCATGATTTGTCTTATCTACATGTGACAGGCACGGAATTAGACAACTCCGCAGTGGATGGGCAGATGGGCCGGCATATATCACACACAATGCCCCATACAAACCGGACAAAGCTATGTCTACAATTTCACCATAGTTGGGCAAAGAGGAACCCTTTTTTGGCATGCACATATTTCTTGGCTTAAATCTACTCTTTATGGCCATATCATCATCCTCCCAAAGAAAAATGCCAACTATCCATTCCAAACACCTTACAAGGAAGTCCCCATCATATTTGGTAAAATTTCCTTTTTATCAAAGTAAGTTCTTACTTTTGATTTAAACTAGATGCATATTACAACAAAAATGATCATATACAGGAGAATGGTTCAATGCTGACCTTGAAGCCATAATAAAACAAGCTCTAGCCACCGGCGGCGGCCCCAACGTCTCGGATGCCTACACCATCAACGGCCTCCCGGGGCCACTCTACAACTGCTCCGCCAAAGGTACAAACTAACAAGCTGGAAAATCACACTGAAAATATTTTCGACTAATTACTTAAGAAATAAACAGATACATTCAAATTGAGGGTGAAGGCAGGCAAGACCTACCTCCTCCGCACAATCAACGCTGCACTCAACGACGAGCTCTTCTTCAGCATCGCCAACCACACCTGTTAAATTCTCTAAATTTTGTCCCACATCGACTTGGTGAAGATCTCATCTAATCTATATAAGTGTGGATAACCCTCCCCCTTATGAGGCCTTTTAAGGGGTGAGTGGCCCATTTCTAATATGGTATCAGAGCGGGCCCAAGTCGATGATGGTTTTCTCTTTATCTCTTATCTACCTCACGAGTGGAAGACCGATGTCCTTTCCGGCCCACATCGATGATGATTTCTCTTGCATTGCCTACCCACATGATGGAGACCAATGTCCTTTCCGGCCCACACGTGAGGGGGCGTGTTAAATTCTCTAAATTATGTCCCACATCGACTTCCAAACCACCACCATCCTCATCACACCCGGCCAGACCACCAACGTCCTTCTCAACACCAAACCACAATTCCCCGGCGCCACTTTCCTCATGACCGCCCGCCCCTACGTCACCGGCCCCGGCACCTTCGACAACTCCACCGTCGCTGGAATCTTAGAATACGAAACCCCATCCCTCCACATAAAAAACCTCCCTCTCCACCAACCCCAACTCCCGCCTCTCAACGACACCTCCTTTGCAACCACCTTCGCAGGGAGGCTCCCCGCGAAGGTGTCGGGGAGGTGGAGAGGCGGTTCTTCTTCACAGTGGGATTAGGGACGTGCCCGTGCGACCGGAACGCCATGTGTCAGGGGCCGAACGGAACCAAATTCGCGGCGTCGGTTAGCAACGTGAGCTTCGTGCTGCCCTCGAAAGCCCTCCTCGGGGCCCACTTCGCGGGCCAGTCGAGCGGGGTGTACAGCCCGGATTTCCCGGTTAGCCCGCTCCGTTGGTTCAACTATACGGGGAGCCCTCCGAACAACACGGCGGTCGGGAATGGCACGAAGCTGGTGGTTTTGGCGTTCAATACGAGCGTGGAAGTGGTGTTGCAGGATACGAGCATTCTTGGAGCTGAGAGCCATCCTCTCCATCTCCATGGATTCAATTTTTATGTGGTGGGACAGGGTGTTTTGGGAACTATGACCCGAATAGTGATCCGAATAGATTCAATCTGGTCGACCCGGTTGAGAGGAACACGGTTGGTGTGCCCGCGGGTGGATGGGTTGCCATTAGGTTTTTGGCTGATAATCCAGGTTGGTAAATTTTACTAGAGGATACTCCCTACGTCCCTGAAAAGTATGCATATTTGATTTGACACGAATTTTAATACTCCATTTGTCCACCATTTAAAGAGTCATTTTGACTCGACACGGGTTGTAAGAAATTGTTTGACTTTGTGAAGAAAAGTAAAGGGATAAAGTGAGTGGAATATGAGACCCATTTAAAGTATTGGTTTTATATTGGATTGTGAGTGTAAAAAATTGGTGAGATGTGAGATCCGCATATTAAAAGTGGAATAAAGTAAATGGTTCTATAAATCGTAGACAAACCAAAATGGCAAAAGAGTTCTTTAAATTGTGGACGGAGGGAGTACATAATTGGTAAAGTAAGAAAGAATAGAAAAAAAAAGTAATTAAAGTGTTGTTAGTTGATAATAGATCCCACCTAAAAGAGTTTCCAAAATTAGAAAATTCATACTCTTCAGGATGTACTAAAAAAGAAAAAGAGTTCACATCGAGGGAGTATAATTAATTAACTTGAAAGATGAAAAAGAATGATAATGAATGGGTGCATTGTTGATTCAGGTGTGTGGTTCATGCATTGTCATCTTGAGGTTCACACGAGTTGGGGTTTGAAGATGGCATGGCTTGTTTTGGACGGGAAGCTTCCAAATCAAAAGCTCCTTCCTCCACCGTCGGATCTTCCTAAATGCTGATCTTCTTTGTTTGGTTTTCATCTCCCTCTTTTTTTTTTCTTTTTTTTTCTTTTTGATCTTGTTTTTGTTTTTGATCTGATATTGTGTTCTTTATCACCTTTTATTTTTTAGTTTAATTTGAACAATTAAGATTACACGCCACTGTACTTTTGTAGTCCTGTGTATTACTTAGTATATGTTGCAATAAAGTAAAACTTGATGTCCTTCAATTACATATTCAGCTTTGGACATAACAAATCTTCTTTAATTTAGTTCAATATTATGAAATGATTCATGGTATTTGAGTGCTGCACTGTATAAGACACATGCATTACCTATTAGCAATTCCAATGTGGTCCACACAAATGTACTTAACACTTGTCAAATACTCCTACCAAATAAAATTGAGCTCATTATCCACTTAATACATAGTCTTGTGAAGGGAGTTGATACTCTAGCATCTCACTGTACTATTATTTTTATAATAATAAAAATCCTATCATGCAATTAAATAAAATTTAAAAATACTACTCCTACTCCTACTCCTACTCCATAATTAGACTAATTCAAAATAAATTATTTTTATTTATTATATATTCGGCACAATCAATAACAATAAATTTTAAAAATTGACATGCAATAAATAATCAAAACAGTAATTAGACGATTCATATAATGCTAAAGTAATAAAATAAAAATAAATTACATTATACTACATTCAATTTACCAAAAGCAGCAATACTTCCATATGGACCCAAGCTGCGTATATAAAAAAAGAAATCGGCTCTATATAATTTTAACGTAAATTTTATATAGTACTAACACGGATCAACTATATAAAAAAACAAAAAAACTAATGATTACTATTGAAAAGAAAAATTATTAGGAGTATTAAAATACGAAGGAAAGAAAATAAAAAATTCTATGAAAATAACAACCATGCACTACATAGAGAAATATACTATCGTCCTTGAAAAATATAAACTTTTGAAATAACAGGGGTTCTCATTAAAACAGCAGGAGTTGTAGCCTACCGTCGCGTCGTCCTTGTAAAATAAGAGCGAATAATTGAAAAAAGTAAAAAAGATGGAGAAAAAAATGAGTAAAGTAAGAGAAGGGAAGAAAAAAAAGAAGTGTTAGTGGATTATGTGGTCCACTTCTTAATTAGAAAGTTTATAAAGTTTTTATTTTTTTGAGTGACGGACTAAAACGAAAATAATTTATATTTTTAAGGATGGAGGTAGTAGTATTAATGTTTGATTTAAATAATAGTGAAATCACATAAAAACTATGCAAAGAAATAAACCCTTGATGCGTCAGGTCTCCAAATCCTAATAATCAAACATGTACTTCAGCATAAATCGAGATACTGTAGTGATTTGTAACAGAACTGAAAAATAAATTAAAACACAATAAAAGAACATGTATTCATAAAAAAACCGAAAGTTACAATTTCTAAAATCTTTCAAATTCCACTTCACATCATAGAAACAAAAGACCATATTATATAAATATAAATGCTAATCAATAACTATTAATTGCAATATCAAGTGAATATAACTATAGCGGCGGTTTGGAAAAACGCTTATTAGAGAAAAAATGTCAATTAATTGAGTTGTGTCATTAAGAATTTAAGACAAAGCAGAAGGCTACCACTCACAAAAATATATATTTGCATTTGTTTTTCTTAAATGTATACGCAATGCAATATTGTAGGTAGTAGATAGATAAAAATAAAACATTTTCACATACTCATTTATTACTATGTTATTTTTATTATTATTGTAGGGATCAGACAAGTCCGGATTCCCTATTTCCCGAGACCTCTTTGTTCTTTTACAAGAGAGCTCAACCAAACTCTCACCCGCGCGGCTAATTTACAAAGAACCTAGCTATTACACAAGTAATCTTAGCCCTCCTTGACCGGATGCTACTGGACCACCAAGGAAACCTGCACACTCAATGAACGTGTTAGCAACACAACAAAGGATCCTCTCGGATCTAACGAGTAATGCATACAAGTAACCAAGAAACACAAAATACAGAATAGATCTTGGCAATGGCTCAGCCACCCGCCAATAGTACAAATCTATTCTCCAGGAACCAGATCCAAGGGAGCAACGTTGAATCCACCAGTGATTCACCTCACACCACAGATATTGTTAGGAATGAAGGTTGAAAATGATGCATGATAGATTGGCAATTAAATCGGTTGGGGTGGTTACTCAAGATCCAAGATTTTGGTTGAAGAGTTTGTTATCCACATGCAGTCGGTTGTTAAGCCTTGAGGAGTATAAATACTCATTTCAGATTGTTTCATGAGGAAGGTTTTTCAATTCATCATTCATTGAGGAAGTCGAGTTTCTTCCATTCTTTGATAATATGCACACAAAGCTTAAGAGAGTTGATCAAGAATAGTTGTGTGTGCTTGAGTGAGTCTATAGTGTAGATTCAACTTTGTAACTCTACTCTACAGTTGATATCGAGTGTGAGTGTTTGTAAAAGATTGATCAATAAACAACTTTCTTCTCTCCCGTGGACGTAGGCTAAAAGGCTGAACCACGTAAACAACTGAGTTCTCATTCTTGTTCATGTTTTGGTTTCTCCCGTACAACCGATCTCTCCATCGAAGCTCGTTGATTGAACGTTCACAAATTGGCGCCGTCTGTGGGAATCCGAAGAAGATCGGCAACCAAAGAGGTTTGATTTTCTCTATCAGATAGTTTCTGATCATCATCGCAAGGGCTTTTCTTTTCTTGGTCGAGTCTTCTGCACTCTTATTGTTCGAGGAAATGTCTACGGCCAAGTTTGATTTAGAGAAGTTTACGGGGAAGAATGATTTTGGGCTATGGAGGCTCAAAATGAAAGCCGTGTTAATGCAACAAGGATTATGGGAAGTTTTGAAGAAAGAAGAGATCACAGAGGTTGAGAAGGCTGATCCAAAGTTTCAAGATTTGCAAGATAAGGCCTATTCGACTCTCATCTTGAGTCTTAATGATCGTGTGCTCAGAGAAATCTCCAAGGAGGAGACTGCTACGGCTGTATGGAAGAAGCTTGAGTCATTGTACATGACCAAGTCCCTCACCAATCGGCTCTTGTTAAAGCAAAGGCTGTTCACTTTTAAGTTCACCGAATCAAGAAATACTAGTGAGCAGCTTGAAGAGTTTGCAAAATATGTAGATGACCTGGAGAATATAGATGAGGCCATCAAGGACTAGGACAAGGCCCTAATGCTCCTCAACTCACTGCCTAAAAGCTACGAGCAATTCAAGGATGCAATCTTGCTTGGGATGGATTCCAAAGTGACCTATGAGGAAGTTCATTCTGCCCTAAAAATGAAGGAATTCCAAAGAATTGCTGTCAAATCCACATCTGTGGATCAAGCATCAGAAAGCTTGAATGTCAAAGAGGATTTCAAGAAGCATGGGAAAAAGAAATTCCCAAAGAAGAAGCAGCCTTGGAAAGAGAAGGCAACAGAGGAAAGGGAGACCAGATCTTGCAATTATTGTAAGAAACCAGGCCATATCAAGAAGAATTGTTTTGCACTCAAAAGGAAGCAAGAGCAGCAACCTACTCAGAACACAGCCGATATTGTTGAGGAGATTCAGGCAGCAGAGGTCTTAAATGTGGCAGAAGATGACATCAGAAACGTATGGATAATGGATAGTGGGTGTAGCTTCCACATGAGTTCCCATATTGAGTGGTTTGAAGACCTGCAAGAATCAGATGGCATAGTGCTACTAGGTAATGATCAAGAATGCAAGGTAAAGGGTGTTGGTAACATAAGGCTCAAAATGGCAGATGGATCCATCAGAGTTCTATCAGAAGTGAGGTTTATTCCATATATCAAGAGAAATATGATCTCTCTAGGAGTTCTGGAGCAGAAGGGATATTCTTTTGTTTCATCAGGTGGGATAATGAAGGTTTTCAAGGACTCAAAGGTGGTGATCACTGCATTAAGGAAAAGGAATCTGTACTTCCTACAAGCAGATGTAATAAGTGGAAGAGTCAACACAGTCATCAACACAGATCTTGATCTATGGCACTTGAGGCTTGGCCATGTATCAGAATCTGGCCTTAAAATTCTTGCAAAGAATGGTGTCATAAGTGCAAAGGCCTCGGACAAATTAAAGCACTGTGAGGAGTGTGTCATGAGTAAAAGCAAGAAGCAGCCATATGGCACTAGGAGACACACATCAGAAAGGCCCTTAGACTACACACACAGTGATATCTGGGGCCCTTCACCAGTTGCAACTATTGGAGGATGCATGTATTTCTTAACCTTCATTGATGATTTCTCAAGGAAAATGTGGATCTATTTGATGAAAGAGAAGTCAAAAACTTTTAATAGATTTAGAGAATGGTGTATTGAGGTAGAGGTTGAGAAGAAGACACCATTGAGATGCCTTAGAACCGACAATGGACTAGAGTTCTTGTCGCATGAATTTGACAATTTCTGCAAATTGAAGGGAGTGAAGAGGCATAGGACTGTGCCAAATAATCCTCAACAGAATGGGGTGGCTGAGAGAGCCAACCGCACGATATTGGAAAGAGTAAGATGCATGCTGTCTAGCTCTGGAATGCAGAAAAGGTTTTGGGGGAAAGCTGCTGCTACTGCAGTATATTTACTGAATAAGTGCCCTTCTACTGCCATCAAGATGGACACACCTGATTACAGGTGGTATGGTTCCCATGGAGATTATGCAAAATTGAAGCCATTTGGATGTAAGGCATACTCTCACATCAAAAGAAGTAAGCTGGAATCAAGAGCCATCAAATGTGCTATGCTCGGCTATCAGAAAGGTGTAAAAGGTTATAGACTTTGGTCCTTGGAGCCTGGTAATAACAAAGTCATAATAAGCCAAGATGTCACATTCAGAGAGAGTGAGATGCCCTACATTGAGCTGAATGCACAGAAAGATGCAGATAAGGATATTACTTCAGTGGAGGTGGAGCTGCCAGAGAAAGAGAATTCAGATTCAGAGATGGGATCTGATGAAGATGAAGGATCTCAAAATGTATCAGACTCACAACCAAGTCAGCAAGATAATCTCAGAGACTATCAACTTACCCGAGACAGAGAAAGAAGAGTCACCAATCGACTAGTGAGATACAACAATTCATCACTGGTATATTATGCTCTATGTGTGGCTGAAGGAATTGAATGCTTAGAGCCACAAAACTACAAAGAAGCCTTGAAAAGCAGTGAAAGGACCAGATGGATGAAGGCTATGAAGGAGGAAATGGAGCCACTCATCAAAAACCATACATGGATTCTGGTGGATAAAACTAAACTCCAGAAACTGATAGGCTGCAAGTGGATTTTCAAGAGGAAGATTGAAGCTGCTCTTGGAAATAAGGTAAGGTACAAGGCTCGGCTTGTTGCTAAGGGATACACATAGAAAGAGGGTATTGACTATAATGAGGTTTTCTCACCCGTAGTCAAACATAGCTCCATTAGAGTTCTGATGGCTATTGTATGTCAGAATAACTGGGAACTGCAGCAAATGGACGTGAAAACGGCATTCCTCCATGGTGAGTTGGAGGAAAGTATTTACATGGAACAGCCGGAGGGTTTCATTAAACCTGGGAA
Organism: Salvia splendens; assembly: GCF_004379255.2. Classification (NCBI taxonomy): domain Eukaryota; kingdom Viridiplantae; phylum Streptophyta; class Magnoliopsida; order Lamiales; family Lamiaceae; genus Salvia; species Salvia splendens. The sequence goes on along the minus strand of NW_024599160.1, from coordinate 9,794 downwards.
TGAGAACAAGGTTTGCCTCTTAAAGAGGAGCCTATATGGTTTGAAACAGAGCAGTAGGCAATGGAATAAAAGATTTGATGAACATATGTTGAGCATTGGGTTCAGTAGGTCTGAGTACGACAGCTGTGTTTACATGAAAAAGAAGAGTGGTAGAGCTGTGGCATATCTACTTCTCTATGTAGATGACATGCTTATTGCTGGACCAGACATGGGTGAGATTGAAGTGATCAAATCAGACTTGAGTGCTTGCTTTGAGATGAAAGATTTGGGTGATGCTAAAAGAATATTGGGCATGGACATCATCAGAGATAGAAAGAAGGGAACTCTATGGCTTACACAGCAGGACTACATCAGCAAAGTCCTTAAGAAGTTCCAAATGACTGAATCAAGATCAGTCTTGACCCCTCTAGGCCCACACTTCAAGCTGAGTACAAATCAGAAGCCCAAATCTGAAGAAGAGAGGAAAGAGATGAGTAATCTACCATTTGCCAATATTGTGGGGAGTGTGATGTACACTATGGTGTGCACAAGGCCGGATATAGCTCATGCTATTAGCTGTGTGAGCACATATATGTCAGACCCGGGTAAGACACATTGGCAGGCCCTAAAATGGATACTAAGGTATCTAAAGGGGTCTGAGAATATTAGGATATTGTACAAGAGAGAATATGACTCATCAAAGGAAGCAGCTTTGGGATTCTGTGACTCTGATTTCGCCACAAACCATGACAATAGGAAGTCACAAATAGGTTACATCTTTACATTATTTGGCTCGCTGTTTCTTGGAAGTCTGGATTACAATCTGTAGTAGCCTTATCAACTACAGAGGCTGAGTACATTGCACTAGCCGAAGCAGTTAAGGAAAGCTTCTGGTTGAAAGGGATCTTGAATGATTTTGGAGTGCAACAGAGAGCCATCACAGTACACTGTGACAGTAGCAGTGCGATCAGTTTATCAAAGCATCAAGTGTTTCATGAACGAAGTAAACACATAGATGTGAGATTGCATTTTGTTAGAGATGAGGTGAATAAAGGTGAGGTAATGATCCAGAAAATAGGGACTGAAGACAACCCGGCTGACATGTTAACCAAAGTTCTGCCAGTGTCCAAGTATGCTCATTGCTTGGACTTGGTGGGAGTAATTCAGAGATAAGGAAGGGCAGAATGGAGAGAGGGAAGTGGAAGGTTGATCATTGTTCAACCTAGGTGGAGATTTGTTAGGAATGAAGGTTGAAAATGATGCATGATAGATTGGCAATTAAATCGGTTGGGGTGGTTACTCAAGATCCAAGATTTTGGTTGAAGAGTTTGTTATCCACATGCAGTCGGTTGTTAAGCCTTGAGGAGTATAAATACTCATTTCAGATTGTTTCATGAGGAAGGTTTTTCAATTCATCATTCATTGAGGAAGTCGAGTTTCTTCCATTCTTTGATAATATGCACACAAAGCTTAAGAGAGTTGATCAAGAATAGCTGTGTGTGCTTGAGTGAGTCTATAGTGTAGATTCAACTTTGTAACTCTACTCTACAGTTGATATCGAGTGTGAGTGTTTGTAAAAGATTGATCAATAAACAACTTTCTTCTCTCCCGTGGACGTAGGCTAAAAGGCTGAACCACGTAAACAACTGAGTTCTCATTCTTGTTCATGTTTGGTTTCTCCCGTACAACCGATCTCTCCATCGAAGCTCGTTGATTGAACGTTCACAGATATCAACACCAACCAACTCCACCCTGCCAGATCTGAAATCTCTCGAACACAAACTCACACAAAACCCTAGTCCTCACCAACACCACATCAACCGAAGCAGTTGCCTACTCCAACACTTACACAAGATCAATCACTCAAATAACCGTGAAAGATCACAGAGAAACAGCCAGAGACTCATCGGTGAAGAAGAGAGAGAATGAAGGATTTCAACTGTGAAGAGGCAGTGAGAGAGTGTTTCGAATGTCAAGAGGCAGAGAGGAGATGCAGGAGAGTATATCAGCGGAGCATTGGGCTAGGGCAGCCACCAGCCCAAATCTATCTAGGCCCTTATTTAAAACACAACCCAAATAATAGTCCACAGCCCAAATATCCAACATGCTCCAACTTGGACATTATTCTGGGAAACCAATTTGCACTATTAGCTAAGGTTTAAAATCATCACATCCCTACAAGGCAGCCCCCTAAGCTCCAAAGAACATAAGTTCACTGGCATTTAGGAAAGCCACCAGATTGTCTATTAGACACCAGAGGGATGACACCCATTAGTCTAAAGGACTTCATGCCTCTAGTCACCTAACACCCTTACCACAGCTGATAAGGTGACTGAGGTCTTTCCCCCGAAACATGCAACCTATCCTAGGTCAAAATGCAAGTATTTTATGCAGAAAATAAGTTTTTCAAGTGGTAAGCATTTAGTACCCATGTCAGCAGGATTTCAATCAGTATGCACTTTTTGAAGAGAAACTTCTCCTTTTTCTACAATATCTCTAATGTAATGAAACCTTACATCAATATGTTTTGTTCTATCATAGAATACAGAGTTTTTACACAAATGAATAGCAGATTGAGAATCAGAAAACACAGTAGGAGTAGATTTCACAAAGTTTAGTTCAGAAAGCACTCCCTTTAATCACACAACTTCTTTCATTGCCTCTGTAATGGCAATATATTTTGACTCAGTACTGGACAGAGCCCTATGTGCTACAGCTTAGACTTCCAGCTAATACAGGATCTGCATACTATAAACATATAGGAAGTGGTGGACTTCCTCTTATCCCTATCATTAACATAATTAGAATCAACAAAACCAGTTAGTGACACACCATCATCACATTTAGAATAGCACAACCCATACTTGGCAGTATGTTTAAGATATCTTAGGAGCCACTTCAAAGCTTCCCAATGGACAAGACCAGGATTAGCCATGTATCTGCTCAAGCAGGATATTGCATAGGCAATATCAGGCCTGGTACTTATCATCAGATACATTACTGATCCAATTGCATTTGCATAGGGAATTTTCTTCATGGCATCAATATCACATTTAGTTTTAGGGCACAAATCTTTACTCAACATAAAATGAGCATCTAAAGGCACAGAGGCAGGTTTAGCATCAAACATGTTAAATTTTTTCAGAATTTTGTACACATAAGGTTCCTGATGCAACACAAGCATACATTCCTTTCTATTCCTGAAAATATTTATTCCCAATATTTTCTGAGCATCACCAAGGTCCTTCATATCAAAATTCTCACTTAAAGCAGTTTGTACAACATTTATAGTTTTCGAACAGGGACCCATAATCAGCATGTCATCAACATACAACAGTAAGAAGACAGACACAAAATCAAGATTTTTCACATATAGGCATGCATCAAAAGTACTCCTCACAAAGCCCAACTTATGCGTACAATTATTAAACTTGATATTCCACTGTTTGGGAGACTGTTTTAAACCATACAAGGCCTTTTTTAACAAACACATATGATTGGGAAATTTAGGATCAACAAAGCCTTTAGGGTGTTTCATGTAGATTGGTTTATCCAAGTCACCATGCAAGAAAATAGTTTTAACATCCATTTGTTTCAATTCCCCGTCAAAATGAGCACATAAAGTAAGCATTAACCGCACAGTAGTAAATTTAATAACAGGAGCAAAGATTTCAGTATAATCTACCCCTCTTCTTGAGTAAAACCTTTTGCCACAAGTCTGGCCTTGTACCTAAGGTCCTCCACCTCACTTTTCAACTTATAAAGCCACCCGCAATCAACCACAGATGCACCAGGAGGCAAAGGTACAAGAATCCAGGTAAGATTAATTTTAAGAGAATGCATCTCCTCCAAGATAGCTTTATACCGCTGATTCCCGAATTTAGACTTAACAACCTGCTTATAAGACTGAGGTTCATCCCCATTAGATTCATACACATTGAAAGCCAAGTTAATCAGGGCAACCAATCCCACATAACCATCATATCTAGAAGGTTTCTGAACATTAAGCCTTCTAGGTCTATCCCTAGATAACACATAGTCATTCAAGTTGGGAGCATCAATAACATTTTGAATACCAGTAGGGCTATTTAACACATTCTCGGCAGGAACAGGAGGATTAGTTCTCACAGGACTATCATGCATATCACAAGCATTATCAATATTATCAGGCAAAGGCACATTGTTGACATCATTAGCTTGTAGATTTCCCTCAGCTCTCTTGTAAAAGAACAAAGAGGTCTCGGGAAATAGTGAATCCGGACTTGTCTGATCCCCACAATTATTTTAAAATTCCTTTTATTATACATGTATAATTTTCTTTTGATTTTGGAGTTTCCTCCTTGTGTATACAACGTACATATGATAGAGTGATAATCATGAAAAAATAGATAGAAAGAAAGCTTCATTTATATAGTAATTTTTATTTTTCATTTTAAATTTCATACTGAATATTTTATTTCTAATGTTGGTGAAATTGGTGTTTTCTCAATGTCAAATGTGACTTCGATCTGAGGCAAGCCCCTATGAGCTGGAGGAATACCCACGAGGTAAAATTCACCGAGGATTTTGTTGTCTGTGGCCATTTCACGCTCTCCTTGAAGCACTTTGATGCCGACCTGGGTCTGATTGTCAGCAGCGGTCGAGAACGTGTGCGATAGTATTAAGACTTATATCAGTGAATCTTGAACCAGAAATCAATAGTGCAATAACTTCAGAAGAAGATACACCTTCACAAAATGCTACTGACCTGGCTTTTCTTTGTTGGAATTGTGGTATTTGTGTTGATCAATCTGGTAAAGATTCCTCCGAGTGTCTCAATACCTAGACACAACGGTGTAACATCAAGGAGAAGCAACTCTTTGCCACCCTGAATAGCAGCCCCCATGGCAACAGCTTCATCAGTATTCACACCTTTTGCTAGGGGACTTTCCAAAGATTTCTGTAACTACTTCCCGAACCTTTGGAACACGGGTCATTCCTCCAACGAGGAGAACTTCGTCACTTAAATGTAAAAGTAACATAAATTAGATGAATCCAATTGAATATAATAAGGCATTAATTTAATTAAATAAAATAAAATAATTAATCTCAAAACCAAACTCGTTCATTAACTTTTTCAAATAGTAATGAGTTAATGAACCAAATCATTTACTCCATTTAAATTGGGTCATTTGACCAAATTAATCAAAAGTCAAAACCCATTTAAAAATGGCCCAATTGAACAAAAGCTAAAAACGGTGCCGTATCTTCTTTCTTCCTCCCATCTGCAATTTTTCCCTTTCTTCTTCGCCGATGCAGTTTTGTTTCTCTCTAATCTCAAAATACAACAAAAATATTAATGTAAATGGGTCCGGCGCCGGCCAAGCCCCCGCTGGAGCAGTGGCTTGATCAACGCTATCTCCGTCCCTGGCCAGCATCCTTCAAGCAACTCCTGCAAGGATTGGTCCTCTCGATCAAACTGTTAACCAGAGCCTCAAACTTAGACCTTGTCAATGAGATACTCAAATGCATTGGACCGGTTGAATCAGCAGTGATAAAGGGAAGAGAGACGGAGGAGAGAAAGTGTATTTAACAATTAATGTGACTGATTTTGAAAAATAAATGGACGTGACACAAAATTCTATCAAGTTTATTTGTTTGAACATATCCAACTAGGACATTATTACCTTTGATTCTATAATTTATTTGCGTAGTAAATGGTATATTTTATATTAACGACATAATTGAATATATCAATTTCCAGCATAAAACATATTCTCTCCGTCCCACTTTGAGTGGAGCATACATTTTTTGCATGAAATTTTCTATACTGTTGTTTTGTGAGTTAAGTTGAGAGATTAAAATAAGAGAAGAGAAAAAAGTAGAGCGAGTAGAGAGAGAGTGAAGTTTCGGTTGTTAGAAATGTGTCATTTAGAGTGAGACATTGCAAAAGGGAAAATGGTTCAGCTGCAAAAGGGAAAATGGTTCAATTAGAGTGAGACAATTGAGTATTAATTATCTATAACATCATATAATAGGCATTTATCTATTGTCAAAAATATATGTACATGATATATATTATTGTCAATTTATTAGTTTGAATATATGGATTTAGAATATACTCATGACTCAACTTATTTTAACACAAGTAATACCCGCAAGTGTACGGGACTAATGTAGCAATTAGCAAGCAAGAGCATCGTATTCCACAGAGACAAATTTATACCAACTTAACTACCACGAACAAATGTTAACTACTATCTAGACAAACGAGAATTGTTTGGTTTGTTCTAACACTAATAAAAGCATATAATAACAAGAAAACAAATGAGAACAAGTGAACAAGTTGTGAAAATATGATACGGAGAAAATGTAGAACTCAAGGATCCGATGCACAATTCCAAGCTCTTATCCAATCAAATTGCCTTACCTTTTGGTGTCGCTAGAGTTATTAAGTCGACCACAATTATTGATTAAACTCCCTCCCGAGGTGAGAAACTTGTAGATTAGGTGCTAGATTGAAGTCCTCTTCTAATCCTAAACCACTAACTCCCAAAAGCTCGATAAGGTCAAAGACCTCCCTCTAAACCTCAACTCTCTCGAGTTCTATTGTACTAAGGTGTGAATTATTCTTATTTCCAGATTAATTATTTCATCTCCCGATTAATCTAATTAATCATACACAATCAAGTGGTGATCAGGTAATTGAAAGGAATAAACCCAAGAATAATCAAATAACTATAAGAGCAAGGTAAGAACAAAAATCAATTGGATAAAAACTGTGAAATTAGTGCATCATCACCAAGAATTCTACAAGAAATGTTTAGCTACTCATGCTCATGGAGAAAACCAAGTATATCACAAAGTATTCCATCAGAAACAAGAGAAATAGATACTAAGAACTCCTGTGTAACGAATCTATGGAGTGAAGCTTCAATCTTCCGATGTAGAATCTTCAATCTTCGATTCTCTCTCTCAAAGGTGTTCTTGGGATGTGTGGTACGTGTAGGAGGCGGCCGGTGTAAAAGATCAATTGACCTAGGTGTACTTTTTTCCTCTTTATTTTCTTCCAAAAATCGTGTTTTGAGAATTACAAAACGCCCGCTGACGGACCCGCCCGGGTGCATATTCCGGACAAGATATAATATACCCGCCCGGGTATAAGCCTCTGGATTCTTCACGCTTTGCTTCTCCACCCGCCCGGGTGGACCTATAGTCACAAGAATACCCGGGCGGGTATAACTCCCTGACTCCGCTACACCTTGACTTTCTACCCGGTCGGGTGTTCCATTGGTGACGGAGCTCTACCCGGTCCGGTACTGCACCAGAAACGCCATTTTTTACCTATTTTTCCTATTTTTCTTTACACAACTCAACTAAGGCCATCCGCAACGCTGTCTCTTAACTATCTCATCTCTTAACTATTCATGGGCCCCACTGTACTTTTCACTCCATCTCTTAACTAAGAGACAACACCTGCAACCCTCCATCTATTATCCGTCTCTTAACCATCTCATCCCTTAACTATTCGTTCAATTTCATTTTTTATTTTTATTTCCAACAAATTCAATTAATAAAAAACACACTTCATTAAATAAAATAAAAATACAACTTAAAATTCAAAAACACAAAAAAAACACATAATTAAAATCCTAAAAAAATAAAAATTACATAATTTAAAATACAATTTTATAGAAATTAAAAAAATTACTCCGCCGGCGAATCATCCCCCGAAGGCGATGGCTGTGCACTCAAGCTACCTGGAGGCGGAAACCAATTTGTCTTGCCATATACTCAATTCCGGCAAGATGGATTTGATATTGTGGAGGCGTCACGCGGGAAGTGTCCACCATCGTGGCGGTCAAGTACATGGACAATAGGGTGTTCGAGCCCGAGACCGAGCCCGAGCCCGCATGGCTTGATTCGCTTCGGCCCCTCCTCCCTCTAGCCGCCTTGGTCCCTTGCGGCAGACGGCGCCCACGGGAGGAGCCCCCTGCATCGGTGGTCGTGCCCTCAAACTCTTGTGAGGAAACCTCTTGTGAGGCGTTGTATGACTCGCCCTCACTAGACGAGTATTGGCCACCCGTCGTGTGCTTCGTGCGCTTCGAGCTCGAGCCCTGGCTAGACTGGACACCGCCGGCCCACCTTTCAACGTCTTTGACGGCCTCCCAAACATCGACATGTTTGAATTTTTTTCCGTTGTCGTCAAAGAAGACTCGCAAAGCCGCTCTCATAATGTCGGCTCCAATGGCTTCGCTTTGGTAATGAGCCGCTTCATTCTCGTAGATGTCGCAGAATTTTTTGACATCTTTGTCGACTCGGTCAAATTGACTTCAGAGCATCTTCATGGTGCGGCGGCGGGACCCCTTTTGGCTTGGTCTCGTTGTAGGCGTCAGTGACTTTTTCCCAAAAATACTTTCGGGTTTGTTGATTCCCGACGATGGGATCGAACGAGACGCTTACCCAAGCGTTGAACAGAGCCATCGTGTCCTTGCGGTTGTATGGATAACGACCTACATCCTCCTCCATCTCGGCCGCCTCCTCTTCTTCCTCCACGGCTTCGAATGCGCGACCCCTAGAGCTTCCACCTCCTCGTCCTCCTTCCGGATTGGGTTCATTAGGATAATCCTCCTTAATTTGGGATAATCTCTGCGAATACCTCAGGGCGGAGGGACGAGCGTATGCATCCACATCAAAATGGGGTGGTTGGTATGCTGCCGGCGTCGACGAACTGGAACCACCCAAGACATTGTACATGCCCCCGGTGCAAAACGTGTGTATGTCAAAGCCGTCGGAGCAGCCAGAGTTTCCGTCGCCGGACATTTTGTGATGAAAATTGGAGAGGTGAGATGAAAATTAGAGAGGAAATGGAGATGATTTGAGAAGAATAGATGTGTGTTTGTGTGTATAATGAGGATGAAGATGAGTATTTATAGAGTAAAAAAAGAAAAAAAAAAATTTAAAAAATTACCGTTGAACGGTCATATAACCGTTTTTTAATTTTTAATTTTTTTATTAAAATTAATTTTTTAAAAAAATGATTTATTGCGTCAGCGTGACGACGTCCACTCGCGGGCCGGCGAGTGGGCGTCACGCCTAGCGCCAGCGGGTGCCAACCGTCTCGCTGGGACGAGACGCTCGCCGAGACCGGGACGAGATGCGGGGCTGCTACGCCGTCTCGATGTCGTCTCGTCTCGCCGAGACGAGATAGAGATGGCAACGAGACGCGTTGCGGATGGCCTAACACATCAAACTCCAAAATAACAATTAATTGGCTGGAGCACGAAAATACAAGCAATAAACTCAAAATTAAGCACATCAACAGACCAATTAAACCGATAAGAATATGAGTTTGTCAACTCTGTAGTTAGATTTTGATACGATCCCTATATCTTAGTATTTAGTTATCTTTTGATTCACTATATCTTTCCATATATTGTTTTCTTGGTCAATAAGTTAGGGTAGTAATTCTAGTATTATATATAGGATAGATTGTTATCTTTTTATGCAATCAATGAAATACAATATTATTTGAGCCCTAAAGAGTCTCACAGTTCCCTCACTTCTGACGCTGCTGCCCGACGGGAAGCCGCGCGCACAGCTGCCCAGATTTATCTGAACTTGATCTTGGGCTGCCGGACGGAAAGGTTTCCGCGCACAGCCAAATCTTGCCTCCGCCGATCCTACGATTGGACGCCGGAGAGGTTATCGATCGCCGAGTATCCTCGTCGATCATAGTTAAGGGAAAAGCTCCTTATCAACTGGTGCTTTCATCCTGTACTCATCCTCCGTCTTTGTTCATCCGTATCCCCCCACATATATCTCCATTACCAAAA
>NW_024599159.1:0-24345 GCF_004379255.2 Salvia splendens | reverse complement strand
ACGGTCTACACCTGCAAAAATTTACATATAAAACCCCTCCGAGTTTCCGAGTTTTCCAAGCTCCCGCCAGTTCACAGCTCATTTCGAAACTCTCATTTCTGTCTGTTCATTCGAAGCAATGGTGAGATGAGAGATCTATCACAGAAAGAGCTCTGTTTCTCCAATTCCCTTAGTTTGATCACTAAGCTTCCAATCGTAGCTAAGATGTTTACTGTTTTAACAATTTCAGGTGGTTGCACAGAAAGTGAAGGAATCTGAGATAACGGAGCAGGACTCGCTTCTCCTCGTAAATCTCTCGCTTATGCTTTTGATCTGAATTTTCTGTACGAATTATTTGTTTTCGGCATGAACAAACGGGTATTAACTTGTTAACTGCGATCGCGTTGATACTGGTATAATTGTGATGATCGCGCTACATTAGACATCCGAATTTCCATTTCTATATGTTTGATTTCGGATCGGATTTTGGTTCCTGATGCACTTGTCGTTGTGCCTGAAGATATTTGCAAATTTATCTTATTTTAGCTTTTTAAAGGATCATGAATCATTCCCGTGAGATTTCTGAATTACTACTGTGCAACTCAATCGGTAGTTTAGCCCGATATCTATTAGCTGCTTGGATTGGGAACCGGATTATCAACATTTGAAATAACGGAGTATTAAGTTTGTGTGGTATCTGATCTGAATGACAAAGAATGACAGCTTTAAAATAAGATGTTAGTCACTTGATTTGTGATGATTGGAACTTGTAAATCATTAGATTATGTATATTGTCCGACTTGTAGGATGATTACGGCTTGTATTGCAGCTAGAAATGTCAGTTTAGCTAACCGATTTTATTCCCGATCTGAACCATTTGTTCTTTTTTTGAGCATCACTTGTAGTATTTGCTGGTGTCCTTGCAAATTAATAGTATTCCTTTTTCTCATTTTCTGTGTTTTGGTTCATCATTCCTAACAAGCATCCTGAAAATTGCTTCTGAATTTGATCAGACAAGGAATCTGTTGCGAATAGCCATATTCAATATCAGTTACATCAGAGGCCTTTTCCCTGAGAAATATTTCAGTGACAAATCTGTTCCAGCTTTGGGTAAGTTTCCAGCCATAATACTCCTAAAGCAACTTATGAAGTTAAATAGGTAATACTATTGACTATGTAACAGACATGAAAATTAAAAAGCTTATGCCTATGGATGCGGAATCACGGAGACTCATTGATTGGATGGAGAAAGGTATATCCTAGACCTAACTTCACTATCTCCCATTTCTCTCACTCAGGAGCTAATTCATTCTGGTATCACCCTTTCTGTATAGGTGTTTATGATGCTTTACAGAAAAAATATCTTAAAACACTGCTATTCTGTGTCTGTGAGGCGGTAGATGGTCCAATGATTGAGGAATATTCATGTAAGTCTCCGAGAAGCTATTATTTCCAGAAAAATAGCTCATATACAGAAGAATTTTGATGATGGAAAGTCATCATTTATTATTTTCCTTAAGTTTTGTTTCCATATTTAACATTGTATAAGATACTACTAACACGTTTTGACCAGTTCTAGATCTGGCAAGCCATTTCGTATCGCTTTTAATTTAGCATACACTGATGCAGAACCTTTCTTGCAGTCTCATTTAGTTACTCTAGTAGTTCTGACAGTCAAGAGGTTTCAATGAACATCAATCGTAGTGGGACGAAGAAGGGTGGGACTTTCAAACATAATTCCACAACAGAAATAACTCCAAGTCAGATGAGGTGTTGAAGTCTACAACATTTCTATTATAAAATATTTGCTTTCTGTTCTTGCACATGATAAATGAAAATTCTTATTTAACAGGAGTTCTGCTTGCAAGATGGTTCGTACATTGGTACAACTAATGAGAACTCTGGATAAGATGCCAGAAGAGGTGTGGTTTCTAGATACTTGAGTTGTGACTGTCTATTGTTTTTACTTGATTCACTCGCATACTTATTGATTGTGTCCCATTCTTTCAGCGCACTGTTCTGATGAAGCTCCTGTACTATGATGATGTCACGGTAGGATTTTACATGAGTAGTTTATTTTTTCCCACATCTATATTCTTCATTTGTTCATAACTGCTTTTATGAATTGATTATGGAAAAATGAATTAACTGAAGTGTTGCTTGCTACTGTTCAATAGTAGTGGTTTTCATGGATGCAGGGAGTTTTTGGACTCTTCTGCTAGCTTAGTCATTTGCTCATTTTGATTTCTTACATAACCTTTATTTTGCAGCCAATGGATTATGAGCCCCCATTTTTCAGAGGCTGCACAGATGAGGAACCACACAATCTATGGACTAAAGATCCGTTGAAGATGGAAGTTGGCAGAGTCAATAGCAAGTATTTGGTACTAAATCTAAAGGTACGGGATTTCAACAGAATCTTTTACTGTATCTAGCCGGCCTTCTTAATCTCTTCTCCAACTATAAACTCAACAGGTTAAGAGCGTGCTTGATCCTTGTGAAGATGAAAATAACGATTATCAAGATGATGAAATCAGCCTGGGAGCTGAGTCTCTCCAAATAGATGAAGATAGTGAATCCAACAGTGAGGTATCATTTGGATGGTTGCATTTGGTCCACCGAGTTTCAGTACGATCATCTAATTTTGACACGTAGATACTTGTCTTTTTTACCTTCTAACAACTCAGATGTAATTCAGATGACGATGATCAATACATTGTAGCACCCGTAGGTAAAATATCATCAAACAACAGACTTTTCAGCCTTAGATCAGTCTGCATTGCAAATTTTATAGCTTTAATCACACTAATTTTCTGCATGTTTGGCAGAAAAAAAGCAATTTCAAGAGGATAATGCAGCAGCGGATGAAGGTTCCATTTAATCACCTCAGTACCTTATGCCGGATTTCTATTTTCATATCGTTTAGAAGATGTTCTAATCCTTCACCGTTAATGCAGACAATACACAGGATCCAGCAGAAGATGAACACCAATTGGAGCGGGTGAAGGAATGGATTGGTTCTTATCACCTCGAAACAGTTGACCTCACTGATGTCCTCTCAAATTTCCCAGACATCTCAGTTGTAAAAATTCTATACATGAATACATGATACAAAGCTTATTTACCTGGTATAAGCATTCAAGTTATTCTGTTCAGTGTATCTGATCCATATCTAACCTCTCTGTGCAGATCTTGATTGAAGGTATAAATGAAAGATTTGAATGACTCAAGCTAATAGAAACGAAGTCGTAGTTACTTTACTATTCACCTATTAGCCTTCATCTGATGCTAAATTGGCTATTTTCCAGATATTATGGACATGCTCGTGAAGGAAAATGTTGTAACTAAAGCAACTGGAGGTTATGTCATTAACAAGAAAAAGGTTTCTTTTCTTTTTCTCAATGCTTCCATTTATAACCTGTATGTTGAGTTGTGTCTTCTCCTTGTGGTATGCAACTGAACTGCAGAATTTCGACTACGAGTTTGATGTTGTGAAAGAAGAAGCTGATGTGCATGCAGTAGGACACGACGGAAAAGCTGGATGCGTAGATCACATGTACATGAAGGTATATAAGCCCTCAATTCCAGTTCAATTATTGAGTTATTACAAGCTGTATCATTCTTCACTTACACTAGCTTTGCCTTTGTCTCCAGGCTTTGTACCATACTCTTCCATTGATGTATATAACAGTAGCAAAACTTCAGAACAAACTTGAAGGCGAAGCCAGCCAGGCACAGTTCGGAAGCTTCTAGACAAAATGGCAAAAGATGGCTACGTTGAGGCCACCACTAGCAACCGCAGACTTGGTTAGTACAGGTACATATTTTTCCGACACAAACAAAGATGCTGTAATTGACAGACATGCTTTCTATTCTGCCAGGAAAGAGAGTGATCCAATCTGACCTCACTAACAAAAAGCTGCTTGAAGTGACAAAGATCTTAAACTTTGATGCAATGGTACAATTAGTACTGTATTTCTTGCATAAGACTCTTGGTTTTCGATACTTAGCATTATGTCCTTCTTAACAGGACGTGGATAATACCGAATCAGGCGACAAGTCCACCAACAATCTAGAAACTGAGACTGCTGCTGGTGACTAATATTACCTTCTTTCTTAAACCAAAAGTTAAGTTAATTAGCGGCATGATTTACACAATCTACCATGATTTGGAATCAGGTACCAAGTACAAGGACTTATCCACGTGCGGTGGTCTCCACTCCATCGGGTCAGATATCACCAGGACAAGAGGCAGATCAGACGCAAACATGAATGACTCAACAGGACTTGGCAGGAAAATGGGCCGTTCCGGGAGTACCCCAACTAGCAGGGCTGAGGTCTGCTCATTCTCTAACTTCTTTTTTTATCCTCCTTCGTCCCAACTCAAGTGATACAATTAATTTTGGGATGAGAAAAATGATGTTTAATAAAGTAGAAGAGAGAATAAAGTATGACAAAGAATAACAGTTAATTTTTATCAAAAGATAGCTTGGGACGTCCAGATAAAGAATACACATTATTTACCTTGGGATGGAGTGAGTGTAGAATATTAACTTGGTATTATTGAAAACACACAGCCAGCGGCATCGAGAGAGAGTTTCGTGCCTGGGGCTGACGAGGGCAGAGGTGGCGACGACATGGACTTGGTCATGGAGAGCAAGTCTACTCAGGACAAACGTTTCAGAAAAACAAGCACGGTAATCTTCTTGTACATGTGTTTCTAATCTTTTGACTCCTTGACAAATCTGATTGTCACCATTTTAACCATTTTTTTATGTGAATATAAATTATTATAGGTGAAAGAGCCGATCCTTCAATACGCAAAGCGCCAGAAATCTGTGGCTGTGTGAGAATTTTAGTGCTCTGTTAGTTTTCTATCAGTTGATGATATAAAAACATCCTTTATTATTTTTAACTTTTCAAGGTACTGCAGCATGATTTTTTAAGTGCATAATATAGATTTGACGAGTGAGATTCCTCAATGGGGATTAATCAGTTTAGTAAATTTTGAAATACTATTATGTTTGTAATTGTGCGCGAGGATTCGCCCCCAACACGTTTGCTCCATTCGTTTCGTTCCATATAATTTTTAGATGAAATACAGTAAATTTTTTGAAGCTATTGATTAGTGTGTTTGAAAATAAAATAAAAAAGTTGGTTGAAGGTATTAAATGGTTGATTTTTGACTGTATCAAATATAGAGAAAAAATCGGATAAGTTGTTTTATTATTTCCAAAAGTATTACCACGTTTGGAAAATATTGAAAAGGAAAAGCATGTACAGTAAATGTGAATAGACGGAGTATTAGCTGTATCAATATTTCAATATGATTCATGGAGTATTAGCATATTCTAAATTGTACATTGTTTAAATTTTAAAACATGTTTAAATATGATATGTATTTCTATATTTCATTTATTACTATAATTTTAACTTTCAATTGAAATATGGTACGTTTACATATTCAATGCCCTAATTGCGACAATGCTGATCTGGTTGATTAATTCCTCCGGACCCCTCCCCTCGAGAATAGGAAGGAATGTGAAACGACACGTGGCATCAGATTCACCGGCACTCCACAAAACTCCCAAAATACACATCGCGACTCCATTTGTTTTGTTTCTCGCGATTCCAAATGCAAAATCCGAAAAACTAAATAACTGCAAAACTCAGCTTCACCTCCTCACGCCAACACCATTTCTCTTCCACACTCCAAAATGGCTTCATCTCAGGTTACTCGCATCAATTCCTCTCCCACTCTCTTCCATTTCTACATTTTCTCTCGCTAATCTCTGCTTTCTCCTTCTTTGTTATGGCGATAGGTTGAGATGGAGGGATCCGCCGTTAATGGCGCTATCCAATTGAAGCGCCTAGGTTTTGTGAGGTCTCTCGTCATAAACGCCGTCGTTCTGCTCTCCAACATCTACGATCACGCGAAGCAGAATTCTGGCTCTCTCAGACCCACCGTCGACAGGGCGGAGGGCGCCGTTACGGCGCTCGTCACCCCGATCTACCACCGATTCAGAGACGTTCCGACTCATCTTCTCGTTTTCCTCGACAATAAGGTTTTTTTATTTTATTTTATTTATTTTTCCGTGAATTTCACATGCGATGCAGTTATTTATTATGAGAATATGATTTTGATTTCGTGATATGCGGAGATCTATTACTGCTGTTGATCGATTATTAGTGTACTTCTCGATTGATTACGTCAGTGTCGTCGTTCTGAATTTTGTTTGCTTTTTTTTTGTTGATGAATTTTTTATGTGCTTGTTCGGTGATTGATGATCCACATGTGATCTGATACTCAGCCGAAAAGTAGCTCAGAAATGCTGTGGAACGAGTAAAAATTTATTAGGCCGGGCATATTTATGCGTGGTATGTCCAACCAATCACAATGGATTGGCTAGACGCATAATGTGGCAATGTGTCCGGAATACTAAATTTTTACTCAGTTATCCGACCCAACGAGCGACTCTATATGGAGTAGTATTAAAACTATAATTAGAAGACACTACAAATGAGATGAAATCTGTTTGATAAAAGATAAATATTGTATTAGGAGTTGAAGATAAAGAATGTAGATGTAAGACGTCACAACCAGTTTGATTAATCGAATAAAAGGATACAAGAAGTTATATCCAGAGAGGCTATAAGAAAATTAAATGCATAAAATGTAAACCTAATTCAAAGAGGAAATACAAATAAAGTCCTAAACCAACTAGGAGGAGTATAGTAGTTTCAGTTATCTCTTTATGCTTTGGATATTTGTTACGTATATTTGTTTGTTTCATTTGCCAATAATATCCTCACTTGAACCCTTCAAGGTGATCTTCTTCCTTTCTAGTTATTGTTTGCCCATATTATCATTTAGTATTGAATTATTTTGCTTTTGTTTGACGTGTGTTTTATGTTTTTGACCGAGGGAGTGCGTGCCCTCCTTCTGCCCTTTGCTAGTCTCTGGTGTCCTAGCAATAGGTTTCTTTTGTTGGTGCTTTTGTGGTTTATGGACTTTGCTTTTTTTGCTTGTTGTCTTCAGAAACTGTTTGCTCTTTGCGTGTTCAGTTTGCAACCTTTTGTTTATCGAAAAAAATCTTCTCGTTTGAAAACTATTTACATACGGTAGCGTGGATCCATGTTAGTTGCAATGTTATCTAGTCAATCATTTTCCAGATAATCTTTTGATTGTTCAATTGCTTGTGTTAGGTGGACGATGCGTCTCACAAGTTCGATGAGCATGCTCCGCCCATGGCCAAGAACGTGGCTCTCAAGGTCCATGTCATAATGAAGAAGGCGTCCGCCACAGTTGAAGAGTTGGTCGAGGAAGCCAAGGTTGGTGGTCCAATGGCTGCAGTATATCGATCCTCGTCCATGTCCAAGACCTTCGCTATCAACCAGCTAGCCATGGTGTGGTACAAGATCAGCCAGCACTCGACTCTGCAGGGAGTGGCGGAGGTTGCTGCCCCAACCGCCAGAGATTGGTCGGAGAAATACAATAGCTTGGTCCAAGGCATGAGAGGGAAAGGCTATAGCTTGTTCTGCTACGCCCCGTTGGTACCAGTCGAGGAAATGGCAAAGGCGTATAAGCGAGTGGAGGCATCTGCCGCGGATAAGGAGGAGGAGGCATCCAGCTCGAGTACGAGTGAATCGGACAAGGAGTAGGTCCGGGTTGGTTTGTTCGTGGTTGTAAATACTGATAGGTGCGCGTGTTTCTTTCTCATCCCTCTTTGAATTGTGGAAATGATGAGCGTGATCGATATATCGGGGGATTTTTCTGCGAGCGTATGGTGTCTTCCGCACACAGAAGCAAGGAGGGGCTTAAGTTTCTACCGAGCTAAGAGTTTCTTTTTTCTATTCGTATACTATCATTGAATTTTCGATATTTTGTGTGAATCGTTGTGCAAAAGCAACTATTGTCACAGCAGAACACGAGAAAAATTTTGTCTTGAAATTTCGAACTTTAAATTTAAAATATATAACCCTTGATTAACAAATTTTTGTCTCCGGCCCTGTTTGGTGTTGAAATGATAAAGTCCGATAATCATATTGATTCATGAATTATCATGTGGATGTTTAACTATATATCTTGCTCCTTAATTGTTGATTTTATTTTTCAGTGTTGAATTTAGGGTTTTTGGTGTTCCAAATTTAATCTTTGTGACCTACAGTCAAATTTTCTTCGATAGCAATCTTTTGTTTTGCAGTTTGATTTTACTAGTTGATACTAATTTTCACACTTAATTGTTAACTTTTAATTAATAACTAGTATCACGCCCGTGCGATGCACGGGTCATTTTAATTTCTTCATATTTATTTCATTATGCGAAATAAAATTTGTGAAATGATAAACAAAAGAATATTCGACGTCCTCTTACTTTGGATTATACTTTTTCAATCACATTAACCCCACATGACTACAAGAGTGCGTTTAAATGCTAACTTTTCGTAAAAATGTCAATACGATCACATTAAAATTTCAACACATATTTGTGTTGACATTTTAATAAACTGTCTTGACATTTAAATATCAGACTTAAAATTAAAAAACATTTTAATTCTGTGAAAATATGAATTAACCGTTGAGTTATAACTGCAGGAGCAAGTTTACGTTGCAATAATTTAAGATTGCACTGGTAAGACACTTCCTAGTCGAGCTTCATTTCATTGCAATATAGTGACCCTATACACTAAAAACTCAAACCTTGAAACCTAAATCATAAACCCTTAACTTTAAAATATACTCATCATGACCAACAAATGAGCCAAATATCAATAAAATTTTTCCTCCGCCCCAGTTCAATTTTACTTTGTTGATCACTTATTCAAAATATACTCATCATGACCAACAAATGAGCCAAATATCAATAAAATTCTCCCTTCGTTCCAGTTCAATTGTACTTTGTTGATCACTTATTCTATTTTGGGGGTTTTAGATCTGTATTTGATATCTTACATTGGGCCGGCCTACTTGATAATCCTTACTGATAGTGGAGGTTTTTTACCTGAATCTTGTCTGTAAATTTGTTTGTATGCTCATATCAAGAAAGTGATGTACAATAGGGTTATGTGAACGGTAAACAAAAAAAAATCTTGCTTGCATTCATCCAAGCATTAAAATGAAAAGGTTTTTAAATCAAATAACATAAATGGCTATTGAAATATCAAACGTTAAATATTAGAAGTGATAGTAAATTTATTTAAAAGATTTCTTCAGTTACATAACTTGTGTAATTATTTATTTTGGAAATTATGAAAGAGAACGGTTGGAATTGAGAAGGTCGGGATGTCGTTTAAATGTAAAAAAAATTGTATGAATTAATTGTACATTTCATATGCTACTAAATTGGGGATTTTCAGCTTTTGGCTTGTCATTTAATCAAATACTAATAATATTGTAACTGAAGAAATCTTTTAAATAAATTTACTATCACTTCTAATATTTAACATTTGATATTTCAATAACATTTATGTTATTTGATTTAAAAACCTTTTCATTTTAAAAATTTAAATCCTAAATCCTAAACTCTAAACATATATCATAACAATTGGAAAAACATTTGACTTTCCTCACTAAGACAGCAATATTTTATAGCAATTATATGCACGACCCATTGTATTTCCTTCAAAATTATATTATGAAATTATTATGCGTAAAAGTCAGAATATAAAAAAAATCATTCATTAAATATAACCTATAAATAGTGACTAAAATATTTTTTATATCTAATGCAAAAACTACAAACACAACAATATATAATCAAGAACACGTGTACTTCAATAGTGAAACAACGCTAATAAGAAATATGGGTCTCATTTATTTTTTTGGTACTAACTTCACATTATTGATTAATTAATTGAGGAATACATTGGTATTAGCTATACCAACATATTGGGAGACCATGATAGTAGTAGAAGCTCTTCACATCGCCATCTCTCACAGTACTCTCATTCTACTTCCTCATCCACTACCGTTACAAAGGAACTATAGTCAGCCGTCGAGTACTCGGTTCTAAAAAAGACATCTACTCATTATTCTAGCTGCAGGCATAGCTCCTCTTCTTGTGGATTCCATCTTTTCAACCCTTCAAAGATTTTACTTTGGCATGCTTATCGCAGTGGATATTCCTCTGTCGACAACCACATTGTATGGGATGCAACACCATCACATGATAACGCCCACCGACCACACTCGTTTCTCCTCCATGGCCATGAGTCCATGATACTTTTGGTTTATGGGTTGGTATTTATAAAAAAAATTGGTGGCGATTGGCATTATTCCCTTTTGGTATTATTACGATTCCTTTAACATTCTTCTCTGAAATGACTCATATTGATAGTAAATGTTGAGGCTGCTGATATGTATGTCCTTTGAATTTCCTCATTAAATGTATCTACAAATAATTACTCTTTTCATTTTCAGTATTTATGATATGATTAAAACTATAAATTTAATTAAATTACTACATAGTATAATACTTTTTGAATCAATTTTAATTAATTAGTTAAAATTAAATAAAATATTAAAAATTTATTTAATTATTGAGAATCAAGTAATGACAAAAATAAAAAGCATTTTCACATAACATACTCATTAATTTTATTAAGCAATCCATATTATTAATCTCAATTCAATTTTATTATGTACCATGCAATCCTATAACTGATTATGTTATTAATTATTTTTGGTAATATTGAAAATTCAAAATAGTTTTCCATAAGTGATTCTATTATTGATTATTATTAAGAATGTTGCAAATTAAAAATACTCATCAATTACACTTTCATACCCAACAAAAAAAGGCGATCTCACTTTTCATCGATAATTCTTGATTACCAGTTAGAAAAGTCAATCTCACTTTAATACATTATGCTGATTGAAAAAAAAACAATTCGCATAATATATATTTTATTATACATCCAATATTTGAATAAGGAATGATCTAAATCTTTCAACCGGGAAGTAAATTTACCCCATTGACATCAATATTATTGAAAGTGGTAATTAATAGTACTATATTAGTATGTGGTTTTAGATTAGACTTTCTAAGCTAATTCCGATTACTACCATTTAAGAATTTCATTAATTGAAAATCAATTAACAATAAAGTACTATTAATAAACTCTTTTAATCAAGAAATTATAGATTAGAAAGAAAATGAAAATTTCAATAAATTCAATTAGGTTAAAATCTGTTTTCCACCTCCATCTTTTTGCTCTAATATGTTTCCATATTACCTTCTCCTTGCAATAATTTACATCCGCCTCCATCAACCTTCATATTCTCTGGTAATCATCTCATCACTCAATTTCATCATCTTGCATTAGAGTCATCTTCTGCATCAAGCCAATTTACCTCCATATGAGGTAACGGAATTTCAAACAAAAATGAATCACATATCCTATATTGTAATTTGTTTGTAGACCATAAGAGTTTATGATATAAAATTGTGCAAGAAGGCCAATATTGAAAAATCACAATACACACCGTTCATGACTATGAAATTCCCAAAAAAATACTCACCAATTTCAAACCCAAATTTTGCATTCGCACTCCTTGTTAAATTTGAGTACACAGCCAACCTTCCTTTCTTTGATCTTTTTCATCGTTCGAATTGTGACTGAATTGTGAATGAGTATTTATAGAGATTTTTTTGTTTGATATTGTAATTAAGAGTCTCTTCTTATTCCTATATTAATTAGCATTAATTATAAAATAAAGAAAAGCCCAATATGTATTCCTATATTAATTAGCATTAATTATAAAATAAAGAAAAGCCCAATATGTAATTATGTAGAATAAAGTGAAGAGACCCTCCAATTCAAATGATCCTTCTTATTCTTCAATTGTTATCTATTTTTATTTTATTTTATTATAATATTTATAATGACATCAAAATAATTGGAAAGAGATCAACGTTTTGTTAAACGCCGAAATTCAATTACTCTCTAATTTAAAAATCAATGCAGAAAATTAGTATTTGAAATAATTAATGGGTTCAAAGATTAATCCATGGAAGTTACTAAATTGTCATCTTTCTCCATATATAAACATCTACTTTGTGGCAGTTACTACTTACTACACGAAAATGTAATACTATTTCAAATAGTGGTGCTCAAAATTTAATCCAATGGCACGTCCAATTTGTAACTAAACATATTTATTACTGTAACAAACTATCAATGATCCACACTATTATTTACAAATTAACGTAATCTGATTGTCTATATATCAAATGTGGTGTAGTGCACAATTCATTCACTGACATTAATTATTAGTTTAGTGTATGCTCAATTCATTAGGTAACTGTCATATTAAGAAAATACTCAAATTAGTCCAAAATTATTAATATTTAAATTCACATCCAAAAGTTCATAAATATTCTAAACCTAGGCCAAAACTCAACTTTTATATATGTATAGATTGGCTGTTAGGATGGATTAAAGTTCAGTATACAACCATGAAATTTGTTTCTCAACTAAAAAAACCGTCTAGTTTACATAATATTAAAATAATGAATTTAAAATTTACTATAGGTTATTAAAAAATTTTAAGAGTTCTACTAACATTGTTTGTGTAGTTAGATAATGGGCTCTTCCAATGATTAATAGTTACTAAATTAAGCCCATTTAGTGTAGGCCTATATCTTGAGGCTAAAAATTAACTTTATTTACAGAATAAAATTCTTTTAAAACCGCCAGGAGTGCCTAATTTTTACCCTAGGCTTTGCCTAAACTAAACCGCCTCTCCAATCTATAATTTTTTTAAGCAGAAGAGATCAAACTACTTCGTTCTGAGATTATTTTTTATAAAATTTATATTGTGCAATTATAATTCTACCCTTCATTACTGTAATGAAATACTCTTGTTTCTCCTATGTTCATTCAATTTAGGCTGTAAATCGTTTCCATTTCCACTAAATGAATCAGCTCTAAAATTATATTCTGGATCCGTCACGTCACTCATTATATATAAGTGAAATAAACACCCCCGAAGGACTAGACTAGTTGTACTATGAGATGAATAGGGATGCATTTACTAATGTGTGAGAAATTATAATAAAAGAAATAAATGCTAGTAATTAATATGTAGTAGATATATGTTGACTCAATTAGGGTAAGATGGAGAGAGGCATGATTTGATAATTAAGTGATTAATTGTTGTGTATAGACATATAAGTTGACACAATTAGGGTAAGATGGAGTGAGACATGATTTGATAATTAAGTCATTGATTGTTGTGTACATCAAGAGAGTAAGCAAAAATGAAGAGGTTGCGATATATACAAAGCTTAGCCATGTGATAGGCTACAATTATTTGTTACAAAAACGTGGCTTTATAATCTAATGGTCTTGGCCTTGCACTTGGTAGCATTAGAGGGACCACAAGATTGAAATAACTTCCATTTCGATCAGTGGCGGATCTAGGATCCTAAGAAGGG
Source organism: Salvia splendens (assembly GCF_004379255.2). Classification (NCBI taxonomy): domain Eukaryota; kingdom Viridiplantae; phylum Streptophyta; class Magnoliopsida; order Lamiales; family Lamiaceae; genus Salvia; species Salvia splendens. The sequence continues at coordinate 10,927 of NW_024599159.1, read as the reverse complement.
GTGAAATAAAAGTTAACGGAAGCTAACGGAGGGGGAAGGGGCGACGTCGGAAGCTATCGGAGGGGGCGTCTATGGAAAATTTACGTCCGGGTCCATGGTAGCAGGTCGCCCTCCCTGGATCCGCCATTGATTTCAATAATATATTTATTAGTTATTACTAAGCCGGCTCTTTTAAGGTGTGATCTTTTCTCCACTCATAACAATCAAATTACGTCTTCTCGTTTTAATCGATTTGTTACTATAAGTCTATAACACTATAAATGTTGAATTATAGGTTCCGTGTGCCCTCGCTGGTTTGGAATTATTGATCTTTTATAATAATAGTCTTTCTGACTACCGCCGATCCTACAGTGCGGCAATCTACAATTCTTTAACGTTGGGTTCGTTTTCATTCTTCATCCGACATTCATTAATTGTCGGTGACAACTGCCACACCACTTCCCCCTTCTGACGCAACACGGACATTCTCGATTGTATTGGACTATACTGGTTTCGTTTCCTAGATTCGCCATCTGACGGACGAGTAATAAACAACAAAGAGTGTTTCTGGTGGGAGGTCAGTAGTGTGTTGCATTAATGGGTTTGCAACAAAGAGGGGGTTCTCTTATTTAAGGAATCAAATTATTTTGTACTGCTTTTTCCCCACCAAATGCTTCACTTGAGATAAACAGGTAATTGATGTCATTTGTACAAAAACTCATCAATATTTTTTGCTTCAATGCTATGGTTGGGTTACTATGGATCCCTTTAATGCGTATGCCTGTCTATCTCAATTCTATTTACTATTTCTTGGGCAAATTATAAGACAAAATCATGAATTTTGGTCAAATTTTTGCTTGTTTCGTGACTTTATAAGTCAATAGTAAAATTGAATTGAATATTATTCTCACTTTTGCCGTAGGGTCTAATTGAAATGAAATTGTATCTAATATGTCATAAAAAAATTCTACAAGGATGGGATCGCCTATAAATTTTAGTCATTTTTCTTAATACACTTGGCAAATAACTCAATCTCGTTATCAATATGAAACACGTATAAAACAAATCAACACCATATGACAAATAGGAAATCAAAATATTTTGTCACATAAAATTTGAGAAAAATGTTAACATTCATAACTTTTACTGGTAATTTTTATGTTTTTTCTGACTGCCCTTTTTAAATTTTATTTCCTTTATTATTTTGTTCAGTAAATTTTGAATCCGAGAGTAAAGGAGTAATTATTATTAATTTCCTTTTTTAAATTAATTTTCTTCAATCAGATTCCTATATACACGGGAATGTCTTATTTGTCAATCACAGCTGGTGAATTTAATTCTTAATAATAATGACCTCTAATTCTAACAGATACCAAAAAAATCAGATTTTCTTTGACAGGAAAAACGTGAAGCTGGAAATTACATAATGTGGAAAATATGAGTTATGTCAAACTACTCATTATTTAGTGAAGGAAATTTGAGTAGTGGGTTCTGTTGGTGCATATTAATTGAGAATTTGGTCCTTTGTTTCACCAATTATATATACCTATTTCAGTTAATATTATAACATGGGAGCACTATTGAGAATTTGGTCCTTTGTTTCACCAAATATATATACCTATTTCAGTTAATATTCTTTCACATTTAGAATCACAGCATCCTTCCAACCATATGCTATCATGTGGTATTTATAAGCAACAAAACAACGTTATTAAGCAATGAAATTAGTGGATGACATTGATGGATTTTCGTGGATCGCATAAAAGACTATTTATGTTGCATTAAATGCAGTTTATTTTGCATTTTAGTCATCAATGTCATCCACTAATTTTTTTGCTTAATAACATTGTTTTGTTGCTTATAAATGCCACGTGGTAGCATATGGTTGGAAGGATGTTGTGATTCCAATTTAAGTTATTTTCTAAGTACACCCTATTATAACATGCCTAATTGTTATAAATGTTGATATACTAATAATATTCTTATGTTTTTAGGCCGATGTAAAAGAAAGTAAGAAACTATATGCATTATGCATACCAACCGGGTTGGTTAAAACAAAATCTTGTCATAGTGAAAACATGAAAAACACTTATATTAATGTACTATTCCTATAAAATAATTTCATTTGCATTCAAAATTAGCCGCACTAGTAAAACTTAATAAATTGACAATTTATTAAGAAAATCTTCATGGTCAAACAATTGAAATTAGTTTTCCGTTCTTAATACAAGAAAGGTCCTTATAATACACATTTTTATTATATGTGTGTGTAAACCCTGACAAAGAGAATTCGACCAACCAACAAGTTTCCAACTTGTTAACTCAACCAACATGCCTTTGAAAATTGAATGGAATTTTGAGTGTTCGTGGGTATTTTGGACCACAAAACTATTTCTTTTCTTTGCCTCTGTTTGAATTCAATAACTTTTACGAGGGAACATCTTTTTAGGTTCATGAACTTTGCCAAAGTATCATTTTAGGTCCGTGAACTTTGAAAATATCATTTTAGGTCCGTCAACTACAAGTTAATATCATTTGAGGTATTATGAACTTTTTCCGGACGAAAATACCCTTAAGGCCATCAAAGGGCAATTTGGACAATTCTTTCGTCACTCATCTTGCGTCAAAGACCTAGAGTCCAACATTTTTTTTACTACTATTTGATTCAATTACCATCCAAATTGAATTTAAATATAATTAGATTTTGCCTTAAAAATATGTGTTAATTTTTCAATTATTAGATAACCAATTATTTAGGGATAGTGAATTGGGACTTGATACTTTATTTTATTTTTTCAATCTAAACTGCATTTTAAGAACTTACTATAGGTGATTAGTGAATTATATTTAGTTTATTTATTTTGGAATTAGATAGCTATATTAATTTGGATTGTCATTTGGAGTATTATTTATATGAATTTCATAATGGAGATCAATTACCATCCAAATTGAATTTAAATATAAAATTTTTCCATCAAGATGAGTGGAAAAAGAATTGTCCAAGTTGCCCTTTGAAGGCCTTAAGGGCATTTTCGTCCAAAAAAAGGTCAAAATACCTCAAATGATATTAACTTGTAGTTGATGGACATAAAATGATATTTATAAAGTTCACGGACCTAAAATGATAATTTGGCAAAGTTCGTGGACCTAAAAAGATGTTCCCTCTACTTTTATTTGGGTTGAGCTTGTTAGAGTTTGTATACTAGAAATCACCTTTCGAGTGATTGAATACTGTAAAACTCTATATGTTATTTTCCAAATGAATGAAACAGATTATTTTTGTCATAATGTTGTTATGTTTTACATTTAATGGATGTTTATTGCATATTTAAATGTATAAGCAACACAACAAAGTCTAAGTCTTTATTTTAGTAGACCGGTTGTGGGCGTCGTCCACTTTAAGGTAACACGGTCAGTTCTGAATAAAGAAAAATAAGAATTTCACAACCTAGATAGGCCTAGACTACCTATCGTGAAAGGTTGCAATGTCAGTCCGCATATTTCTAAGCCTTACTGAAATAAGATGACATTGGTGTGGTATAACACTGAATTGGATCTAACATGCTATCTACTGAAAGACGAGGTCTTGATAATTAATTTCTTAATCAATGTATGTTAGCATTGAGCATACGGTATTGATTATGCACTACTTTGACTTACCAAAAGGTGCTAGTTTTTCGCAACCCAAGAATCCTGGTATATTGGGTAGTGGTGATTAATATCTAGCGGTGCTAGGATTGCTATTATATTGAATCGTGCGCGAGGTGAGTCTCGTTTGATAACGTCCACAAGAGGAGTTCGAAACAAGGTTTTATTATTCGGAACCTAGCTAGTTGGAGTTTGATTACTATATAAATAATAAATAAGCGTTTCTTGCTAACTCAACTTTTGGAGATAATAATATGTTAATTAATTAAGTCCATGGCATACATTGATTAATTAATGGACGTTTCTATCTTAAGCGCGGGAAATTGATGACAAACAAATGGAAATACGGAATACTTGTAATTTTGGAATTGGATGGGCAGTGCAATATTACTTCTGTAGTGGCTGCTCGTAATATTCCAATATAAGCTTATATTAAATTGTGGGTTCAATTTAATTAGTAAAAAGCTAATTGGGGGAGGCCATATCCAAATTCTTCCATAGATCTCTGACTGGGCCCAATATGTGACTAAATATAAATAGGAGAATAAAGGAGATAGAATATACACTTGTATTTTTCACAAAATTTTCGTCCAACTCCTATCCATCATAGGGGACGATTTTTGCTCTCTCCGTGAGCAGTTTCCGTCTTCTTTATTTGAGTCCTAGTATTCTGGTGAGATCAGCCAACACTGATATCAGATTACAGTCCGAGAACCAGTCAGATGATCAGTGGTTTAGTACTCAAGATCTTCACGTGGAGAAGGTGCGAGCTATCTTCTATTTTTCAGTGAATCAACGAGGTAAATTGGCTTACTCCGTAGCAAACATGTTTTAGGTGTTAATTGCGATAAAGCATGTTTAAATTCAAGTTATGAGCATGATACATGTGAGAATTACGCGAATAGATTTTATCTAAATAATCTGCTAAATAGATCAGAATTATTATGTGATTCGTTAGAACGCACACTTCCGCTGCCAACCCCTATAGAGCTAGTGTAAAGTGACAATAAAATAAAGGTTATAATAGAAGAATAAGTGCTATCCCATTCCCACCATTCCAATTAATTCATGGGTTAATTTCCTACAAAATCTAGAAGGTTTGATAATATTCTGATTTGTCCTGCATTTTTCAGAATGTGAATTACAAATTACAAAATTTTATTAATTCCCATTTATCCATTTGAGCAATTTTGTTTTATAATTTCTAACTGTTTAGACTCAAAATATTGTCGTTTAGCCATTCACATGTCACATTAATGCACATTTACATCACTATTTATTCCATGTACACCAATTTTGAATCAAATCTCCCCCCCCCCCCCCCTCCAAAATTATCATGGCTGATTGAGATTCATAATTTGTTATTTAAATTTTACATTGTACTAGGTATATCAGAATTTGACCAAACAGTGTTATTTTATTGGCAATTAACCTTTTACTCTTTTCTTCAAAAACTTGAATCACATGTTGTGTTTAAGTGGTGGTTTGGTCAATCTCTCACTACTAGAAATATTTAGACAAAACATTAAAGTAGCACAACAATGAGGAAAGGAGTTGTAATTTGCCTAATTTCTCATATAATTACTAGGATCCCCACCATCCAAACACTTAATTCACCAAATGACTTTCCAGCTAACTCCTATATTCCAACTTGTTACAACCAAATATCACAGCTTGTTATTGTACTTTTAAATATGCCCATTCTTTAGTATATTCCCTAAGGCTATAATCACATTGTATTCTTAGCTTGAACGCTTGATTCTTAAATCTTGAATATTTTTATATGCAAAATTGGATGCCCCTTTAAATAGGGCTGGGGAAAAATGCTGAAATACCGGACTTATCGTACCGAAAAATACTGAAAATACCGAATTTTCGGTATACCATGATTTTCGGTACGGTATGATACCTTACTGAAATATTTCGGTAAGGTAAATGTATGAATTTTTATATACCGCGGTATACCGCGACATACCGAAATTCGGTATATACCGTAAAATATGAATATAATAATATATAAAGTATTTTATATATTTTTAAATTATTAAATTTATTGTGAAATATAATATAATATGAATAAAATATACTAGTATTTAATACCCCGTATATTATTTAAATTATTATAAAATATAAATAGTATTCTAAAAACTCAAATATTCAATTTTCATTGATATTGAAAGTAAGGTATACCGAACTTTGGTATGGCATACCGAAAATGAGGTACGATATCGGTATGAAAATTCTCCATACTGAAAATAAGGTATATCAAAGTTCGGTATACCGAAAATTTTGGTAAGATAAAGGTATGATTTTTTCGCATACCGAATTTACGGTAAGGTATACGATATGGTGGTTTCGGTAAGGTATACCGTACCTACCCACCCCATCCTTTAAAGATGCAAATCTTATCCTTTTTTCCTTTGAAGTCATGCAAGATTTCGTTTATACTATCAATTTTCAAATTTTCAACAATATTGAAATCCATAACTTCAAATATACAACACACATTATAAACAAACCTTTATCTTTAGCATCAACATGAGTTAAGTATTTGATACCAATATTTTTACGTAAAAGTTTTATTACTATAAAAAAATCTTCTTCTACAGTGACTTCACGTATTTTTCTATGAAAAAAACACATGTTGAACCTTGCAAATTGAGACGAGCTACTATCCAACAGTCAAAAATCTAACAAAACAACGCACCAAACCATTACCAAAGTTTAACATGCATAAAGATAGACACAACACGAGCCATATACCAACAAAAAAAAAGAAAGAAAAGCTAGTAGAAAAGGCATAACACGAAAGATAGACGAAACAATACTCGAATCATAAATCGAATGCTCCCGAGATCAAGACTAGCAAGCTCCCAACAAATTTCACACACAATTATGTCATTTAATTACCTAACTAGTACTACTATCTAGTTTATAATTTGAATTTGTACTATCAACCCCAGCACTGTTTCACACATCAAAAGAATCAATGCTTCACTTTCTTGTCAAGAAAATCATACCTCTATTGCCCACAACATGTCCCACTTTTCATGTGATTTGCTCTCCCATTACCTAACCACATCAACTCCCCCATAATTTCGACCCATGTTTTGAGCATTAGCACAAATTATTAATTCATAGTATCACAAACCCCAATCATTAGAAATACTACTCCACTTCAAATAATAACCATTTTCTCCTATAAACTAACATTAGTTTTTATACAGAGACGAGAGGGAAAATGTCGCTCTAAAATAAACCCCCGCTTTTACATCTCTGTACAATTTAAAATAACCGTCAACTAATTTTATAATTAATTCAATTTTCCACCCCAACTAAAAAAATAATCATAGATTCCTCCCAAAAAAAAGACTGATGTCACATTCACAGTCCCTCGGCCTCGCCGTCGGCCCATCGCTCCACCAGTGCGCACTCCGCCTTATGGCGGAGTTTCCAATCAAGCGCTTGACAAGCGCGTGAGCAGTAATTCACTGCTCCGCACACCGAGCAGCGACGAAACTCGTGCCTACGTGTCTCCAGCCTGCCGCACCCCGTGTGCGAGCAGAGCCGGAGGCCTGGACCGGGAACGTTCCCGGTCCGGTCTGCGAACCAATCCGATAAAAAACGGTTCGCAGGGTGCTGCTCGGGCGACGGCACATTGCAGCCGAAATCGCTCAGCAGCGGGCATCCGGCGCCGCCGCCGCCTTGACGGTTGGGGCTCCACGCCAGCCATGACGGCGGCACCACCGCCGCCGGGCAGGAAACGAGCACGGCGGCGAGCTCGCGCGCGTTAGCCTGGATCAGGAAGCGGCGCCCCTCCTCGATGTTCTTCTTCACGCCGTAGCCGTCCTGGAGGCAGTGGCCGAGCTCGCGGAGGGCGTCGATTTGGCCGAGGAAGGCGGCGCGTGCGCACAACGAGACGCCGGCGCGGAGGTCCTTGTCGCTCTTCGTGCCGCCGCTGCCGTTGAACTGCACGACGGCGAGTGAGTACAGCGCCGGCGCGTGAGATGCGATCGCTGCTTTCGCCATCAGAGACGCGCCGCTGCCTCGGTTTTGCAGGCAGTAAAACTGAATCTGTTGCAACCGATAACGATAAATCGATTATATTTGAATTTAATCGCAATTTTTAGAAGCAGAAGGAAATTACTCAATCGGCAAACGAAAGCACTCACCATGCCTAGCGTGAAGCAGGCTTCTGCATTTCCGGTATCGGCGACGCGCTTGAGAAACCGGTGGCTCGATTCCGACCAGCTCTTCGCCTTCACCGCCAGCATTCTCCGGCTAGCCTTCGACAGCACGATCGAGCTCATTCCCAATCCATTCAGCCTTTTGCAACTGTTGATTAAACAGAAACAGAAACAGAAACAGAAACCAAAAATAGATCAGATTCATTCAATCATAAACTCCAGAAATCAATCTATACCGCGAAAATCACAAAATCGATCAGAAATTGAAAATCAAATCTCAAAAACACGATTACAATTACACATACGTCATCACAGCACTGAGGAAATCGGATGAGCATCCAGCGGTGGAGCTTAGTTTGCAGAGAACAGACAGAATGAGATCATCCGGCAGAGAATCAAAAAACTCACGCCGTCCGGCGAAATCTCCGTCTAATTCCACCTTCCGTTTCTTCAGCAATCTATAGCTGTCATCATCATTCGTCGCTTTAGGATAACACAGACCTCTTCTCGTTCTCATTCTACAAATTCTACAACAGAGCTGGATTTTTCCAGTGTGTGAGATGAGATTCTTCTTCGTCTTTGAATATGGAGATGGGGTTAGAGATAATAGAGAGAGAACGACGCATTTTATATATACTGGGAAAAGTAAAAATTTTGTTTCTCGTTTTAAAGAGATAGGGGTGGGGAATTACGGGTTTGCCCCTGGGTGTCATCTTTTGTCCGTATTTACCATTGGAAAGCGGTCAAAGGGAGTTTGACCAGATCCGCCCTTCTGCGGTTTGTACTGCGCTTGATAAAAGGAGACAAGTTTTTACCGTCAGAATTTTACTGCCAGAGAATTTAATGGCTTTGTCTGCTTTATGGGAATTTTTTAATTTGTTTTGGGATTTTCTTTTTAGGAATGTTGGAGGATTTGACTATTTATTTAATAAAGATTTTAAAATTCTAAATTTTAATTTTTCATAGACGAGTAGACCCTAATCTCGAAACCTGGTCGATCGGAAAAAAATCTTTCTTACTGTATTTAATAAATTGTGGGCTAATAATTATGTACTCCTCCATCGCAAAGAAGTTCCAGCTAGAAATACTCCCTCCATCCCAATTAATTTAAGGTCAAAACTTTTGAATATAAAAATTAAGAAATTGTATTGAAAAGTAGCAGGAGAGATGAATAAAGAAAAAAATATAAAAGAGCGTAAAGTAGGTGATGAAATAAAGTAAGAGTGAATGGATTCCAAAAAGAATACGACCCAACTTAGTTGAGACGGATGGAGTAATGTTTATCAGCTGACGGTGTTGATGAAAAGAGATTTTAGTGTCCTTGACCGGAGTGCTTTCTTCCACTTAATTACTGGACAATTCGTCACTGACGTCGTGGATACTCGAGAGGTGAAGTAGACTTTTATTTGAGCTAATCAATATAATAAATTGAGATTTATTCAAATTATAAAAGGTAGTAATTGTTTATATTCTTATCTTTTTGTAAACAAGAGAGAAAGGATTGTTGTTGACTATTTAAGTCTAACTGAAACTGAAATTGAAATTGAAATTGAAATTGAAAATGAAAAGAATTAGACTATGATTGAGAATATTTGGATCCATGGGCGAATGATAAAATATTTTGTTGAAGATAGTTTGTTTTTTTATCTTGCCAAGTAACAAAAAAAACATGGATAGAGCAAGTGTTTTTAAAGATGATCAATATTAATTTTCTATTTATCCTTAAAATGATTCCAACCTTCATCAAGTTAAGTAACTCGAAGTTTCACCAAAATTAGGTGGATTATACTAAAAGTAGCTAGTGGATATTCTTGTAAAACGTCTCTCAAAACCTCACACAGATTAAGTTAAGGCTCTCTTCAAGTGTATGTTTGTTTTTGAAATAAAACAACTGGACTTTGATATATTAAATTTCACAAACTCAAAAGTTACTAGCTTTTTCGGCTTGAAATGCTTGTCACCAACTATATAATGTTGTTATATAGGAAATTATTTAGAAATTATAATACTCCAAGTTGAGTGCAAATTAGAAAAGTTGATGGTGTAGTAGTATTAATTTAGAAATGAAACTACCATTAAAAAGCTTATAAAATTAGAAAGTTCTTTTTTCCATAATTTACTATATTCACGAAGATAAAAAAGTAACATGTTCATAGGCCAAATGGCGGTGCTGACTATTGCAATTTATATGTTGGCACGCAAATAAACTGACACATGACAAAAAAAAGGGACTGTAAAATATTCACATCCCACCTAATAAACACGTGTCGAAATAGAATAAATCACAGATTGTAGTTATTCGGCTATTTGCATGGATGATGTCATGCTTCAAATTACTCCCTCTTTCCGCCATTAATAGTCCCATTTATAGGTGACACAGATTTTATAAAGAAAAATTGAGTGGAAAAAAAAATTAGTGAAATAGAAGTCTCACTTGTATATACTTGGAATGAGTTAGTGGAATGTGAGATTCTATTACCATTTATAGTAAATGTGAAACGAGACTCTTATTTGCAGACAGACTAAAATGAAAGAACGAGACTTTTATTCGCGGACAGATGGACTATACCGTATTAAACAATTTAGTACTCCTCCGTATGTCGTTAATTGTAATTAGTTTTCTTTTTTTTCATCAACTTATACTTATCACACTTACATTTCACTCTTTTTTATAATGGATCTTAATATTATTATATACTCCTTCATCTCTTATGATTTGTCATCATTTGACCTGGTATGATTTTTAAGAAATTTAATGAAAATGGGTTGAAAAATTAATGGCACGTAAATCCTACTCCCTCCGTCCCGGCTACTCGCTCATTTCCTTTTCGGCTCGGAGATTAAGGAATGAGTGTATAGGAAAGTAAAAAATGACGGCTGTAGGTGAAATTTTTTATTAAAAACGGAAAGAGTGCAAGTAATTGGACGCCCAAAAAGGAAATAAGTGCGAGTAGTGCGGGACGGAGGGAGTATTTTTAGGTGGTGTTCGGTTTGCAAGATAAAATAATGCCAAGATACAATCTAGGATTGAGTTGTGAGATTATTTTAGTCATAGGGGTTAGATATGACTAATTGTCCCATAATTATCTATTAGGATTGAATTGTGGGGTTGA
>NW_024599158.1:0-20813 GCF_004379255.2 Salvia splendens | reverse complement strand
TGTGCGTGATGAACTGTCGCGCCTGTGAAGAATACAAACAAATGAAAACAAACAAGGCGCTAAACAACAAATGGAACAAAACGAGAACTAGAGAGAGAGAGTAGTAGTCATCATAATTTATCTCTCTCTCTCTCCAAATACAAATAGTACTACTACACTGTTTTGCAGTCATCATAATTTATCTCCAACAAAAGAGAAAACAACTCTGCTTGCTTTCTTGCTTGTTGCTGCTACGTGCATGTGTGTTTTCTCTCTCTAGCTTTCTCTCTCACACACAACACGCATTGATTCAGAAAAATCGTCAACTCCTTTGTGTTTCAGCTATCATTTTTTAGCAGCAATTTGCTTTTGTAGCAGAAAAGTAGCCATGGATTAGTTTTGCTTTACTCTCCCAACCCCACACCCCACCCTATCAAAAAATTGTTTTTTTTTTTATTTCCAAAATAAAAATTATCCAAATTTAAAAATTATACTAATAATTAAATAATACTCCCTTTGTCCCAACTAAGTTGAGTCACTTCTTTTTTGCACTCGTTTTGAAAAAATCATAAAAAATAATTAGAATAGATATATAATAAAGTACAAACAAAAATAATGTAGATAAGACATTCTCTATATTATTCTCACTTTTAATTTACTATATATTCACTTTAACTATTAATTCAAAACGAGTGCAAAAAAAAGTGACTTAACTTAGTTGGGGCACATAAGTACTATTTGAGAATTAATTATAATTATTAATTTATAATTGATTAAAAAAGTGTGTTGCGAGGTCAGTCATAATGTGGCCGCATAGATTTATCGAAATAATAATTATCTAGATTACCTGGAAAAGAGGGTACCGCAATCGCATCGGTACTCACGGGTGCCGCATATCTTGGAATGGGCCTTCCAATCGGATTGGACAGCGTACCGCTTCGAGCATTTCTCGCACTTCCACTTCTTCTCGCCGTGCTTCCTAAAGAAATGCTTCTTTATCCCAGTCAAGTCCCCCAGGGCCCGAGCCGCGTCATGATGGACGCAGCTCGGCTCGGGGCAAACATACACCTTTTTCCTCACTACATCTTTACTGCTTTGCTTGAGCTTCCAAGGCAAGTTGTGGCCCCGCCGGTGCAGCTGCAGGTTCTGCTCCGTTGGAAGCCCTTGTTGCAGATCTCGCACAAGAACCGGTTCGTCGCCATCAGCGCGTGTGGCGACAGCGCCACCACCTCCGCGTCCGGATCTAAAATTTTTCGATCCGGATGCTAAATTCACTATAATTATTCTAAATAAAAATTAAAAAAAGTTATGAGAGATTTATTGTACCAGGATTGCCAGGTAGGTTTCTTCTCCTCTTGTTGGGAGGAGGCTGTGATGGGTTGTACATATGCTGCTGTGGGATTGTACCTCCAACCAATTTCATTACCATTTGAGCTTGAATTGATGCTTGCTTCATTCGATATCGCCGAAGTTAAATTCGACAAAGAATCATTGCCTTGTAACATTTTTTTTATTCCTTCCTAAATATTTTTTTAAAAATTTTTGTGGTGTATGTGAATCTAAAAGGGCTACTACTACTACCTCTACCTTTTAAAGAGTCAAGAAAATTCAGCTTTTCTTTTTCAATGATTTCGAAAGTGGCAATGATCAAATATTATCTGGAGATTAAAGAAAACCCTAAATTGGGAAAAAAAAGTTTCACAAAAAGTGATGAAACCTATTACACAAAGGTCAATCAAAAAGCTTTCATCACTCCAAATTCATCATGCCTCTCTTCTTCTTCAATTCACAAACCCTAGAAAGAGATGGAAATAGCAAATAAAATCATCAAATTAAAATCAACACACACACATAGAAACTGAGGCAAGACTCATGTATGTGTGTATATATACGTTTTCGTGTGTGTAATTGTGTATATATATATTAGAAATGATAGAAAAAGGGTAAAAAAATAGTACTATGAAATTGGTAGAGCTCCAAAATTCCAAAAGCTTTTACAATAAAAACATCGACTGTTGCTGAGAACAACAAGATTCGAAAGAAGCCATACATATGAAAACAGTAGAGAGAGAGAGAGAGAGAGGTGTGGATGAGAAGGTATCTTTTATTTCTTCATCTCTACATCGAAAAAAACCATTGGCCTATTAAGACAACAGGCATTTCATACGTTTCACTTTGTCTTATCCTTTGTTTTCTTTTCCTCCTTCAATAATTGTAGTTTCTAAGCAATTAACTAAAAATGACTTCAATTATTTTACTGCTGATATTACAAAAAGTGGCTGTTTTTTATTCAGTGACACTGTATATTTTTGTGGTAATAATTAGTGAATTTGACCCTCTTGATTTGATATAATTAATTAGCAAATAATTATGTTTTCTACGTAGAATTAATGGGTGGATTAACTAATTATTCCAAGTAGGATCTGAGGGGACATGTACTCACGGAAATGTGTAATAAATATTCTTTCCTACTCAACTATCGATGAAACCATAAAAGATCAATTTAATAAAAATGAAAAGGTAATTAATATCACACACAAACATAAATTAATAATATATGAGTTAAATAATTAAACTATATTTAATAATAAAACAAACATTAATATTATGCCGTATAAAGTGAACCAAACCACCCGATAGTAGCGAACGCAAAAAAAATTATTTCTCGGGTGCTAATGACCAAACACTTCCCAATGTTTGGCACTGCCACTCGATATTGAGTTTAGGCCAAAAAATAAATGTGGATATAGAGTGCATCGACATAATTTTAATCACGCTCGATTGACTCGGCTAATATTCGAACAAATCCATACTTAATTTTGGATAACTACATTAAATTTGAATGAATCTGTAACAGTAGGCATCATCATTTTTCAAAATGCATTGCAAATTCCTATTTAAGAGAGTTTGTCAGGTTACTTTCATTTTAGGATGTTGTCACATTCTTGTTTCAGTAAAAATAATTCTCCTAAATTTATGATTCCGTTTTTATAGGTTTATTTTCGTACAATTTGTGTTTTTTGGAGCTAATGATTGAGAGTTAGTGCACGTCGTTATTATATGGACTGAAACTTTCATTATTCAAAATTTATTACATATGGTTGGAAGTTAAATTTATTTTCCACTTTTCTTCATGAAATAGTAGTACTAGTAAAGAAGGAGAAGTAATTTTGGACGCCAATATTATATATTCCCCTTTTTTATGATAAGATTTTTTTTTGGGAGTTTAGAGGCATGTGATAACATGGAAGAATTTGTGGCAATATTTGTCTCTGTACACGCGTACACATGTACAAACCCATAAACATATAAAACATAAAATAAATAAGAATACTATATATTTCATTTTTTAATTTTCTTTTCTTATATATCTCATGAATTATAATTATAATCATCAAATTTACGAATTGCATAAAGATACTGTTTTTAATTATAAGAGTACACACTATTGAAAGTTTATTTTATTAGCAAATTATATTCTTAATATTGTTCACTTTATAAGTAAAATATATTTAATTAGATAAACAATCACTTCCGACGTGTGATATTTAGGTAGACATATCAAATTAAATAAAAGGTGATAAAAAAATAAAGGGGAGTGGGTTTGATGAAAATGCCAATTTAAGTACCAAACAAAAGAACGTGACTTGCTATGGAGCGATGCTGCCTCTGCTAAATCATGTTCTCAATAACTTGAAAATATGAATATATTCTCTTAGGATTAAATAAATTATAGATTTATGTAAGTTTTCATTTGTCATTTTACTTGCAGCAATCCACGCCTTATTATTTTATTTTATTTTACGCATTTTCCAACTACTAGTATTTGTTACGCGTGTGGGCCCATAATTATAATTTAATCACCAATTTGTAATGTTTGGCTAATCTTTATACAGTTTTTTATTTATTGATAAAATCTTATAAGATTAGAATCACAGTCCATCAACACATTGAAGTTTATAATACATGGTAATACTCATAAAAATTAAGGTGTGCATAAATTTCATTTTTTGCGGTTGCACTCCAAAAAAGAATGAACATTATAATATTTTAATAAATACATATGTTTTGAACCTAAAATTAATAAGTTCGTTCCTTCTGTTGTACTCTTTGGCTCACCACTGTTTTGGTTTGAGCATTTTAGCTTATAAAAACGAATATCTTCATAGACTATATCAATAAGCAATTGTTCTAATATCCAATAACACCCAATGAAGAATTTGTACCACAAAAACTAGCATAAAACTACTCATTTCTCCTCAATTTGCATCGTAAAAATTCACCACGAAAAGAAATTAAAATTGAACTAAAGTTCTAAATTGGCCGCTCCATACCCAAACAAAACCGGCTCTAACAATTAGATATTTTTAAATCAAAAAGATTTAGTTCTCAAATCGAGATATGACAATTGAAAGTAGCAAGAAAAAAGAAATTTACGAAGGTAAGCATTTATATATAGTCTTAAATTGAATGCGGCATATCCGAACATAAAAGCACTTAGGTGGGGTTCGGTTGCCATGACTAATATCATGAGACTATTCATCTAGGATTAAGTTGTGAGATTATTTTAGTTGGAGGGGGAGGCTATGACTAATTATCACGAGACTATCCATCTAGGATTAAGTTGAAGGGTTCAATCTTATGAACCAAATATGATAAATATTTAATCATGAGATTTAATCTTGCCAACCGAACACCCCTTACTATATAAAAAAAAATCAACGGAGACAAAAAAAAGAAAAGACAAATTATGACCCTCACGGTTTAATCATGCCTGAAAAGAAAAATCAATTTGAAGGCATTAATATACATCATCGATGAAAATTAGAAATACATTTTTTTAGGAGCCAAAAAATCTTAACCCTATAAAAAAAGACTTGATTTAAATGATAGGAAATTGAGATAATCCGAATCGAAAATGCCAAATATTTCTCAATCCATCCATCCTAATCAGTTTTGGGCTTGGACCACTATGTCATGGACCACAACCCTTATAAATCACCAGATAATAATAATAATAATAATTATTATTATTATTGTTATTATTATTATTATAATCAATCCATTTATATTTTAGTATGTGAATTAATTCAATAATATTCAAAATAGGCGGAATTTTATTAGACCCGGTTTTAATCCGAAACCTGAAATTAATTGATGATAAAGATACTACGGGTGTGTGTATTTATTGAAGGAAAATAATTAATATTATATATACTTGCTCAGAAATTGAAAATTTATTGTAGTATTTTTTTTATATTGTAAATCATCAGTAGATTTCAATTGGGCCATTCTGGCCCAGCGAAACCCAGATCCAATATTTTAAATAAAGTTAAACTTTCATTTACGAAACTTTAATAATTCAAGGCCCAAATAAACTGCAACGGGTTCAGTTGTTTGGGGGCCCATCAAAGCCTGGTCATTTTATCAAATAACTCTCCTACAAATTCATTTTCCTTAGTTTATACATCAAATATAGTGTATTTTTTTGACAACTTATTTCACGAGTTTACAGATTATTTCAGTTGAAGGTTTGTTTATATTGTATGTTCTTTAACGTGCAGGGATATTTTGTTGACCAAAATAAAACTAAAATTTAAAGTGGATTTTTTTTCGAAATAATAAAAATTCGTACAATATCTTATTGCCAACTTTATTTAGCCTTATTTAATATGATACCCAATATTCATAAGTAGGGTACAAATTAAATTATTCTCTTCCAATTTAGTTTAAATTTTAAAATATCACATGATGGAATCCAAACTCAAGGTCGCATGCATATGATATCATCTCTACGAAAATGGAATGACTTTTAAAATTAAAGTCCTTTACAATCACAGACCTTAAAAGCATAGAATAATTATAATCATGGGAGTATTTATGGAATGTTGGTTTCTGGGGATTACAATAGATAACAGTAGGGCGTAATACAACCCAAAAGAAAGAAAAGGAGAAACTGAACTAAAGAAATTACAATAGAAATCGAAACAACTAAACCAGTATGATAGCCGAGTCGAGGAGGCATCTTCCCGCAAGACGAGATACGCACCGGTAGTGCTCTCGGTTTGGCTGTCGTCCCCAAAGGTAAAACGGCTACGTCTCTTTTGATGCAGCACCGCAATCAGCAGAGCTCCGGCGAACTGGATGGAGGAGAGAGCAGAGCTTCGACAGAAAAACTATGCAGAGAGAGGGAGAGAGCTTATGCTTGTGAATTGTGTTATTCTAATGCAGTGGAATGGCTAGCCTATTTTATAGGCCAAGCCACCATGCAGGGTCAACCAAGCCATGAAGGCTCATCATGGCAGATTCGTAACCGCCGGCGGTTACGAGCGTGTGGCAGGAGTGTGCCTTTCGCGTGTGGAGCGTGTGGATTTCTTATGTGGCAGCCGTGACTGTGCCTCGCTTGACGATGTGTCAAGCCACTTGGACTGCTGACTCGGCGGTGGTCTAAAAAGATTAGTTTGGCCCAAGCACCAAGCCCAAAGACCAATTGCCAAGATCCAAGATCGGGATCGGGATCGGGCCCGGGCCCGCGAGCACGGGCTCGGGCGGGCGGCGGCGGCGCGCGCGGGTGGGCTCTTTCACCCATCTTGGTCCACTATAATTATTAAGTAACATAAAGGCACTTAATTTAAGCACATTAAAAGATGTGTTAATCCTCCAATGTGGGATAATTAACACTAGTTAATTATTCCCTAAGCTCCAACTCCAAGCTTTAATTAAAAGCTAATTATGCCCAACTTTAATCCACTATTTCTCACTCACCGGAAATCGGATTTGAGAAAGTGAATATACTACATTTATCTACGTAAAATGTAGATCGACGCTATGTCATTTAATTTCACAAAATTAAATGTCTCGTCACATTTATTATTTGGTCAAAATCCATTGACCGTGCATATTCAATCCATGATTTTTACATGGAATTCATCATTTTTCACCGTGAATAAAATGTAAAGTTCATGGTTAGTTACTTCTGCTTAAAATCCTAAAAAAAGTGTGTGAAAAGGAAAAATAACATGTACATATTAGAAGAAAATATAGGAGGTGTATGATTGCAAAATAAATAATTCAAGAGAGGGAGGTCCTAGCTGGTGAAGCTTTTATGTGATGCATCATTATATCATAGAACACTTTTTTCAATAAAATTACTATGCTAAAAAGCATGCTTTTATAATATTTTATTTTGCCCCCAAAACATTTCAATTTTGTGTGAAGATTTCACAGCCATAAGATGGGTAGTGCAGCATTAAAGAAATGTGGTTAATGAGTTCATGATGAAATAGTTGCAAGTAAACATGGACCAATTAGACAAAGCTTAGGAGGGAAAATAAATAAATAAATAAATAAATATATAAATAATGGAATACATAATAGTAAAGATAGACAAAAGCAAGCATGACTTCAGCTCTTACAAAGAAGCTTTTTTAGGACTTTAGACTTAGTTGGAGACAAAGAGTGTGCCAAACACCAAATATAAGAAATGCCCTTTTGTTAAGGGGGATGCATTACCTCATTTCGAGTTTAGAATTTTAAGATAAATAATTTTCGTATATTTCGTTGTGACGATGTGATTTTTTGTGACGATGTTGTGCTAGTGAATAATTTTTTTTTGGTATATAGGATTAAACCATTTTGTGCTTCTATGTGTGTGTGTCTAGCTACTAGTGAAATATTGTATATCAAGTTAATTACGATATTATATATAAACATCGATTATTTATTTGTAACTTAATTCATGCCTCTACGAATATAAAAAAAGTTGTAGTAGAATATTGCATTGCATGACGGGAGTGTTACAATATGGAAAAAAAAAGAATGGACTTTTTTTTAAGTTATCATGGTTTCGGATATTTCAAAAGAATATACGGATTACTTATAAATTTTTAAAGAGTCAATATTAATTTTTCTACTCAATATCTTCCAAAACGAAACAAATTGAACTTGAAAAAAAAATACTTCCACCGTCCCATAATAAGAGTCACACGTTGCCATTTTGGTCCGTCCTACAATAAGAATCACACTTCATTTTTATCATAAATAGTAAGTATGTCTCATATTCCACTAACTTACTTTATTCACATTTTATTATAAAATCAATATGAAAAAGTGGGTCTCATATTCCATTAACATTTCTTAAAACTCGTGCTCACAATAAGAGTGACTCCTATTGTGGAAAGGAGGGAGTATTACTATTAAGAATATTTCCATTAACTGATATTATCCGGTTTAATTTACTTATCCAATTAAAAGCTAGTACCATTTTTTTAGATTTGTGTTTATAAATATCAAAATAAATTATATGTAGGTGGATTTTAAGACAAATAAAATCAATTGAATGTCCTATTTATCATTTCTAGCTACACCTGCTAAATTCCTCTATAGTGACACACGACTGTCCTGTTACACACAAATGATCAAATGAAAGTTAGTCATTTAAAAGAAGTTATTTTTATTGAATAATATTGCAAGATTTTGAGATTAAGATTCTCTTGACTCTTGAGGGGTGCATAGTGAAAGATTCTAAATGGGCCCTTTTTAATATTTGAGCTTTGGTGCCCTCAAATGGTAGCCATGTGTGATTCCATTTCCAAAAAAATAAACACCATGTTGGCAATTGAAACTAAAAATATAATATATAATTGTCCCACATCGGTGTCAAGATAAAACTGAAACTAGTATATAAGTCTCATGGGCCCCTCCTCCTATCACCAATTGGTTTTAGGATGGAACCCATGGATTTCTATCATGGTATCAGAGCGGGTCACCGATTGTGGGCTAAAATTGACTGACCCAGCAGTATATCTGGGCTGAAACCGAAAAAATGACTGACCCAGCAGTATAACTGGGCTGAAAATTTGGGCCAAGTGGTCCAACTGATCGAAAAAAATTGGGCCGATTGTCCAATCGATTAGAAAAAGTCCAACCCCTCCAAGGTTCACCTTGAAGGGTTTGAGGGAGGGTGTTGGCAATTGAAACTAAAATATAATATATAATTGTCCCACATCGGTGTCAAGATAAAACTGAAACTAGTATATAAGTCTCATGGGCCCCTCCTCCTATCACCAATTGGTTTTAGGATGGAACCCATGGATTTCTATCATGGTATCAGAGCGGGTCACCGATTGTGGGCTAAAATTGACTGACCCAGCAGTATATCTGGGCTGAAACGAAAAAAATGACTGACCCAGCAGTATAACTGGGCTGAAAATTTGGGCCAGTGGTCCAACTGATCGAAAAAATATTTGGGCCGATTGTCCAATCGATTAGAAAAAGTCCAAACCCTCCAAGGTTCACCTTGAAGGGTTTGAGGGAGGGTGTTGGCAATTGAAACTAAAAATATAATATATAATTGTCCCACATCGGTGTCAAGATAAAACTGAAACTAGTATATAAGTCTCATGGGCCCCTCCTCCTATCACCAATTGGTTTTAGGATGGAACCCATGGATTTCTATCACACCATATAATTATTAATCTATTTGCCTTTTTATTATAGTACTCCTACTTATTTGTTTTTTGGATTCTTGGGCTTGGTTCATACACCATCAACTGTATACAAACAGTATTAATGATGGTTTTTGCTATTGCAATTCCACAATCACTTGTCTTCTCCAACCCCAGTGGAAAAAGGGCAACTTCAAATAAATATAATAGTAGCTAGTATTATAAAAAAAAACAAAATTTGGAGTCTTTAATCATACTAATTGGTCGCTCTCTTAAAAATAGTTTTTTTTTTTAAAAAAATTGTGCGTTAACAAAAAATAATCTATTTCTCTACTAACAATAATTTTTTTTTAGATATTACTGATTAAACTATGCTATACTACTTTGCAATATTGAGTATTATACCTTTCATTAATTATAATTTATTTTAGTTACAAGTATTTATGTAATTGCAAAACATACTCCGTGTGAGGTTTACTGTTTATATATATAAGGGTTGCGTCCTCTCTCATAATTAGTCAGAATGTATAAATCAATTAGTTTATTGTAAAATATTGATTTAATTTGCTTTTATTATAATACAGTGGGTTCATTCATCTCTTCCTTCTATAATGGACTTTAACGAAACAGCAAACCTTCTTTTTTCCTAAATTGGGAAAGATATTTTAAAGTGGGTTTGGCCTTCATGACCTTGATTACTTCCATTTCTGAATTAAATATACTTAATTTGATTAGTGTAATGAGTAATTAAGTCATTAAGTGGGAGGTGAAGACTATAATTTTAGATTTCATTATCAATCGACCATACATGATTCTTGTTAAAGAAGAATAAATAAATAAATAAATAAAGTATATTAGCATCACCTCGATGTCATACAGGAATAAATTCAACTTTATTCACCACCACATATTGAGAATATTCAACAATTTGGATTTCTATATCAACTCTAGTTGTTAACAAATTGCAAAATGGAAACATCACTTTGATTAATGACCGAAGAAAATGCTGACAAAATATTTTTATATAAATAAATGTCCCAATGAATGATTAATCTTTGTGAAGTAGTACAATTTACAACTATAAATACGAAAATACAAAAAAGAAAAATTTGGTTTATTATGCCCCAACTTATATTACGCAATCAACTCGCCCAAAAATATCAATCAAACTTTATATTAAAGAATGTACATTTCAAGCAAAATAATTGTTCAATAAGACAAGACATCCCATGATGAGGAGGAAAAAGATCAAGCATCAAAGGTCATTTCATGTATATATAGAGACCAATAATTATTTCATTAGTTTCTTTATTGTTTCAATTTTTCTCTTTTAGAATGTATGGACCTATTATTTCTGAAAATTCATATATAGTGTAAATGTTGTACTACAACACATAGTAACATTAAAATCTATAATTTCCTATGACGACATTCATGTCTCAGGCAAGAAAACACCAAAATATAATGAGAGTATTTGTCACATGGCAGCAAAAAGTTCAAGTGAGGGTTCAATCAGGGTATGCAATAGCCCGTTAAAGGGAAAACCTTAATTCACTGGCTGCCAGAAGCTCATCTCCCAAGGCCTCACACTTGTGAGTGAGAGATGGAAGCAACTACACGACAGCAATGGGATTCGAATTCAGACTCATTGCAGCAAGATCTGCCGCTCCATTGCCGACTGCGGTACGCCCTTGGGGCAAATAATAAAGAGAGTATTTGTCACATCGTTGGTCGTGTAGTAGCTTTCGTATTTTTACTAAAGTTCATGGAATCATTTTTTTATAGTAATTCAAAAATAGTTATTTATTTTCTGCCTATCTAATTTCCCTCTCATTGTTCACCGTTGTCAAGATTCTATTTGAGTTTGCTACATTTGTTGTATTTTTTCCTTTTTTAATTTTTTTCCCTCCTCTTATTCACATCGCATTTGTGTTGGACATTTGCCACATTCTAAATCAAGAAGGATTTAGCAAATTTTATTTCTAAACTATACAAATAAACATAAAAACAAATGTAACAAATCAACATTTCCATAATTTTAAACAACAAACAAACAAAATTAACGTAAAATGGTACTCCAAAATTTTGATATTTATAAAAATCTAACGATTGTAAATATAAAAATAAACGAAAAAGCGAAGAAAAGGGAGAAGTAGACGAGCATAATAAATCAGTGATTGAGGTTAAGAGTAGCAAAGAAAGATCCAGTGGATGCCAACCATTTGTAGGCAAAATAAAAACTCTTTAAAAAAATAAGTAACAATTGTTTGCTAGTCAAAAGTGGTTTAATTGCAATTTAGCACAAACATAGTGAATCTATGAAGAAAATTCCGTTCCCAAATTCGTCCAAGAATAATTTCCAAGAACTATAATAACAACACTAGAGAATATTCCTCCACAATAATTGGGATATTCATGAGTTTACACACTTTAACATTAGCAAATAATCATTTCCCAATAGTATTTTATTTCATCTAATAATAATAAAAATAATAATGTGTACATATACAAAATCAAAATCACATTCATGTGTACATGATTCCATGTCCATTTCTTTAATCTTGATTCTTTGACCAATGCAACTCAATAATCAAAATCAATCAACATCGAATAACAATAACTCTTGCAAATTTCTCCATTGAAAGTAGATAGTCATAATCACAATTACCAACACTAATTCACAAGCTTACAAAACCCCAAATCACAATACAATCTTATTTCCCCTAATTACCATCTAGAAATACTGTAGCAGCAGTAGCAGTAGTAAATAAAAATGATATATGATTCTTCTTATAATTAAAAAAGCAAAAAATAATTAATCAAAGCTAATTAATTAGGAGGTGATGATTTTTGAGGGCACCAACTTGGACAAGCTTAGGCACGAGATTGTTGCTCAAGTGAAGGGCGACGAGGCTCTCGAGGCCGCCGACGGGGGCGGCGCCGATGTAGAGGTCGGGGGCGGGGCGGGGGAGAGGGCGGCGATCTCATCGTCGTCCAATTCGATGACGGTGGGGTGGACGCCGACGGTGGAGAGGAGGCGCTTCATGACGTGGCACATGCAGCAGGAGGGGCGGCTGAAGATGATCACCGGATTCTCCGCGATCAGCCGCTGGATTCGCGTCTCCGCCGATTCGGCCACGTCGATGGCGAGGGGGGAGGCGGCGGAGGGGGTCAGCTCGAGGCGGACGCCGCCGTCGGAGAGGAGGCCGTGCCGGAGGCCTTGCATCGTCGATATAATTTGTTTGAGAGAGAGAGGTGTTGATGAGAGAGAGACAGAGGGGCATTTGGGGGTTACTATATACCCAAAAAAAAAATTGAAGGGGTGGGGTGGGGTGGGGTTGGGTGGTGGGGGGGGTGATAAAGTTGCAAATAAGTACTCCACATTAATTGAGTTTTAGATTATTTAGAATTGAAATTTATTTTCGAGTTTTGGATTATTTAGAATTGAAATTTGTTTTCTACTGATAGTCCATTTGTGTATGAAAACAAAGTCGAACTTTAGGACGGTACGAGTTTTAATGCGTTGTGCTGATTCATGAATTGAGTTTTGGATTATTTAGAATTGAGTTTTATTTTCTACTAATAGTCCCTTTATGTCTAAAAGTATAGACTGCAATATGGAATGATACAAATTTTAACGTGTAATAGTAAATTATAAAGTATAAAAATAAAATAATAAATGAATAAAGTATTAGAGATAAAGAGAAAAGATTGATGACAAAATTTCTATAAAAAATTTGGAATAATTTTGGTGGATGGGTTGAAAGAAATGTGACTATATTTACTTAATTTTAGTGTATAAGTGTTATTGATAGAACATGAATAGTGAAGGAGTAGGGTATGGGTCAAAATTATTTGAGATAGAGGATAACCTATGGAAATATAGACGTTGTACCGACCATATCTTCTTATTACCTTTGAATTATATACTGCGTAATTGTTATCCATAAGAAGATAAGGTCGGTGCGGTCAAATATATTGATAGTGAGCGATAAGAATTCAAAATATATTATCTGTAACGGCTGTACAATTAATACGAAAACAAAAAGAAAGATTGAAAGATTGTTCAAACATCACACGGGAAGAATAAAGTGTCGGTGCAGTCAACGCTATAGAAAGCATGGAAAAAATTAAAATATATTATAAGTAATATAAAAAAAGTTCAGGGGGTGAATGTTAAATTTTACAATGTACTAAATTGATTGATTTGTTGTAATTTTACAACATTAAATCGCTTCTACATTGTGAAAATAAGAATTTAATGATGAGTATCCTACTCAAATCATAACAATTACATATGTTCAATTAATATTTCACATGTTTTATTGTGATATTATTTCATCCGGTTGCAAGACTCGAACGAATCAAGGCATAAACATGGAATTCATCATATATTTCAATCGCATCAATAATTTCTAATCGCACATTAATTACCAAATTAACTTTGGAAAACTCATCAATAAAAACCCTCTTTTAGAATTGATAAGAAACTGCATGAGTACGCCACCGGTTTATATAAAAACCATGGGGTAGTTATTAAACTTTAGGAAAAAAGTTTTTTTAGAATATTGTAAAATGAAATAATTATAAAATGATAGTAATAAGGCCATCAGCAATACCGTCTCAATACCGTCTCATCCATTCACTATTCATGGGCCCCATTGCACTTTTTACAACATCTCTTAACTAAGAGACAACACCTACATCCCTCCATCTCTTAACCATCTCATCCTTTAACTATTCATTCAATTTCATTTTTTATTTTTATTTCCAACAAATTCAATTAATATTTCATTGAAATATTAAATTAATACTAATAATTCATAAAATCATTAAAAACCATGAAAATTACAACATCGGAAAATACGAAAAATACATAATTGAAATCCTAATATTACAATTTATTGAAATCCACATAATCATGGAAAGTGATGTGGTGATCATCTAACGGTTTCCAATTTTTGCCCAAATGTGTTCCATTAGATCCTCCTGGAGTTGGGCGTGGGCGATAGAATCACGTTCCTTGCCCGAACACACAACCGCTCTTGCAAAGACGGATGCACTCCCCTGCCAGGCGGACTGCTTGCGATAGAGCTTCCTGGGGTTTCAGGGTCGAACCAATTTCCCGCCTCAAGTCCTTCGTCGGCGACAATCATGTTGTACAAGATTATGCACGTATACATGATGTCGACCATATTCTGCATAAACCACGAACGAGCCAGGGATTTGATAATGTTGAATCCAGCTTGTAGAACCCCGAACGCTCTCTCCACATCCTTGCGAGCAGCCTCTTACTTCTGCGCAAAAAGAGTTTGTTTTTCGTTTATCGGCCTGTTGAACGTTTTCACGAAGGTTGGCCACTTCGGATAGATGTTGTCGGCAAGATAGTACCTCATTTTATACTGGAGGTTGTTAGCGATGAAGTTGATGGCCGGCGCTTTACCATTCAAAACTTCGCTGAAGAGGTCAGATTGTTTGAGCACGTTGACGTCGTTGTTCAATTTGGGGACCACGAAAAACGCATGTCAAATCCATAGACGGTAGTCGGCAACGACCTTGAGTATAACGGTGGGGTGGGTGCATTTATGGCCGCTCGTGTATGATCCCCTCCACGCCACATGGCAATTCTTCCATTGCCAATGCATGCAATCGACGCTGCCGAGCATCCCGGGGAATCCCTGCACTGTTTTATGAAGTCGGAGCAGAAACTGACAATCTACGGTGCTTGGCTTATTGAGAAATTCATCGGTGAAGGCTGCCCGGACGCCTTTGCAGAAGTTCATCAAACACAGTCTCTCAGTGCTTTCCCCAATGCGCAGGTATTCATCGAACAAATCCACCGTTTGTCCAGTAGCAAGTTGACGGATTGTTGCAGTACATTTCTAGAGCGTCGTGAGACTGGGACGGCCAGTATCGTCGAACCCTTCTTGGAAGTACTCTTCTCGAGCCGCCAATGTATTTGCGATATGCATAAATAGATCATGCCGCATGCAGAAACGGCGACGGACGTAGGTATCTCACAATAGTAATCTCGTACCAACCTCGAGGCGGCTTCCTCCCGGTCACGATGGATGTATTTTTGGGTCGCTTTTGACTCGTCGCGGCTTCCTTCTCCTCCCTACGTTGATCTGCTTCTAGCGATTCTTCGATCATTCGACGCATTTGCTCAAATGGATCCATGAATGGATTAAATTTTGTAGAAGAATAATGTTTTGAGATGAAGAATGTATAGTGTTTAAGTGAGAATAGAGAGTTTTTTTATAGTGGATAATTTATGGGAATGATTTGATATTTATAGAAGTGATTGAGAGCTTAAAAAATAAAAAAAAAAATTAAAATTTTGAAAAAAAATGGCTATTATTTTTAGCGAATTTTTTTTTTTTTATTTAAAAAAAAACATTTTTCCTACGGATATAAATGACGAAACGGGAGCTCGCCACGTGGCCGGCGAGCTGGCTCGCCAGCTTCATTCCGCGGAGGGACGTGGGACGCGATGGGACGAGTCCCGATGCAAGTGCTCTAATATTTTATTGGTTGTCGTGGTATTGGGAGACGTAAGAAAGATAATATGAAGCGCAGGTGTAGGGAGTAATTGTGGGGTTACATACACTAGAAGACAAAACAGAAAGATCCTACTGATCTGTTTCTTGGTGGTCTCTTATTAATTAATTAATTAACTAATTAATTAATTAACCAATTTTAATTAGTCTCAATTGCTAGACCGACGTAACTTGAGTTAATTAATGCAAGTGTGGAACATCATACTTGAAATTGCAACAAGTTAATTACTTGGGAAAAAGGTACTCTTTTAGGAAAAAAGCTTTACTAAAAGTTTATATGAAAATGACATATTTGTAAGTTATTTCAATAAAATAAATGACATGTTCACTACATATATTGACTTAAAGTTGATGCTCTCAAACTATTATGTGCAATTCAGAATCAACAAGTTAATAAAATAAATATCCTAAAGTAATTTTTAGTAGACAAGTAAATTTTAGATGTCATGGAGGAAAACACAATTAACATAGGAGTAACTTTATTCTCAACTTTTTAAAAATATTTTTTTCATCTACTAGTATTTTTTAGTGTGAGCATATGAATGTACCTTTAATCTTCTAGGAGTGATTTTTATGAATTGTTATAAGTAAAAAAAATATTCCATATGGTTTCCGACATCAAAATCCACTGAAAAGGAAAAGAAAATTATTTTGTTTAGTAAAAACTAAAAACTAAGTAGTTAATTAGTGTAATTCAGTCCTACTAAAAACAAAATAACTGTGGACTCCCAACTTCCAAGGAGCATTCAAAATTGAAGGTTTTAAAATATTGTCCAATCTTTTGGCCAACGTTAGTAGTAAAATATGGAGTACTACTATTATGAGGAGTATTTTATTGAAGCAATATTAATCTATTTTTAAGAGATGACTCATATGAAAGTGGGTTGACCTAACGCAAACTAGTTGCAATTTTCATATACACATACAGATTATAACCAGCCACAAAACGACATCATCATTTAAGGATACACTTAACCTTAATATGAGGAGTATCATTTTAAATAATCACAGTGTAGTAATTAATAGTAGTAGTCTAAATAACAGAATATTATCAAATTCTGGATATATAGATATTAAGGTTTAAAAATGAAATATTAAATTATGAAATTTCACTTATAATTAACAAATTCGTGTATGAAAACGTCTTTAGTGATGCATAAAACAATGTTATTTCATCAAATTATGATTTATTAAACAGTAGTAGTATCATTTTCAACATTATTAAAAGAATAATTTTGTACACGTACAAGCTAACTCCGAAAAAATAAAATTTTGTAATTTTATATTTTATTTACTCATATTAATTTAATTAAAATATGTGATTTAAATTACTACAGTCTCCAATTACAGTAACAATAAATCAATAATATTGTTTTCGGTGCAAGTAATTACAAGGTAGTGTGAGCTTGACACAGAAAAATATATCAAATTTTTAATAAGTTTAGTTATAGTCGAAGTTAAACTCAATCGTGTTATAATTTACAAAGAGAAGCTCCATTTTTTATACTTACAACTTATAGTTGAAGTTGAATTCAATCATGTTATAGTAATTTACAAGGAAAAGCTCCAATTTTGAATCGTTCAACATGAAATTGACCCTTAAATAATCCAACAAATTTAATAATCATTCCACGACAGTTAAAGATTTTCAAAAGACAAAATAACAAATAGAATCGACCCAGGTCAAAACCTTTAATTGATCCATCAATTTCAAATAAATATCTTGCCTACAATTCATCAAAAATAAATCCGATCCATCATAATCAACAGTTCAACACCTTGAACGGACTAATCAATCGAACCACATTATATAATACTGTCATAATTATATTCAGAGCATCCACAATGGCTTTCGTCCAGTAATAGTCCAGCTACAAACTCCTCTTGTCACCTCATCAGTACTAAAAATCATCCTGACACATCATCAGAACAAGCAAATAGCTCAGCAATAGCCTAGCCACATCACTCCTAATTATATAAAACAAATAATAGACAATCACACAAAATACGAAATTAAATTTACGACACAAATAACCGAAAATTCAATAATATTATTTGAATTAAAAAAAGTGCATTTAAAAAATCATTAATTTAAAAGAAATTTAAAAAAAGAAAATTTCGCTCGCCGGTCCGGAGCCTGCAATGGCGGCGAGCGGACAGGCGAGCGGATCGCCCAGCGCTCACGAATCGGCGTGCGCTCGCCGATTTTTTAGCCGAAATGGCGCTCGCCGGTTACAATGGTTCGGCGAGCGCCAGAGATCGGCTAGCCGGTCCGCTCCCCGCCATTGTGGATGCTCTCACATAATATTGTCTGAAAAATTATTAAGTTTAGTCAGCAACTTTAATATTTCAAATGAAAACCATAAAATTTGAATATAGTCCAACTTCCATATTAGATCCAATTTAATAAGAATTAATATGAGATTAATACATATTAGGTATTATTTGAAAAGAGAGTACACAGAGATGAGAGTTGCATGATTTTGATTTCTCCAAGAGAGGAGAAATCATAAAGAGAAAGATAATAAATATTTTTATTTAATTCTTTAACAATAATAAAATATGTCATATTTACAATTAGTGTGATACAAAAAATCACCTATAAATTAATTAGGAAAATAAATCAAATTCTAGTACACTTATGAAAAATAAATCAAATGCTAACAATTTTGGAAAATAAATAAAATTCTAACAACTAAATAATAAATCACAAAATAACTAAATAATAATACGGAGAGATTATAAGCTCGCTTTCGGATTATAGTAAAAGTTTAGAACAATCTCACCCTATACTTTTCGACATACAATAATTAGAAATATATTTCATTTTCATAAAATTTCAATTAATTTTTAAAATTGCGGAATTTGAGCAATTTATCTTTCCATTAAATCAATTTCAAGTAATAGGAGTACATATTTCACGAAGTATCCATCCGTCCCGACTACTTGCACTTATTTCCTTTTTTGGGCGTCCCAAGTATTTGCACTTTTTCCATTTTAGTAAAAATTTTCATCTACAGCCGCAATTGTTGACTTTGCATATACACTCATTCCTTAATCTCCGTGCCGAATAGGAAATGTGCGAGTAGTCCGGGACGGAGGGAGTAGTAAAATACTCTCTCCGTCTTATAGTAATTGTCACCCTTGATGTTGACACGAGTTTTAAGGAAGGTAAAGAAAAGTTGGTTGGAAATGTTAATGAATGTGAATCCACTTTTTTATATTGTTCATAATAAAATGTAAGTGAGGTGAGTTAGTGAAATATGAAACCTACTTATCAATTACGGTAAAAATGAAAGTATGATAAATTATTGTGAAACGGACCAAAATGAAAAAGATCAACAAATTATGGGGTAGAGGGTGTATTAATTACGTCAGAATTCAATACGGATGGGTGTGGTTTGGTCAGAACGTGGGGAGTGGTGGCAAAAGCGTAATTATAACGCAAAGGTGGGTCCCGCGATGAAGTCACCGTGCATATCTGAAACATGGAATCAATGAAAGCCAGAAAGTGGTTCATGATGAAGGGAGTTCCAGTGGGGTCCATGTGACGTCATGATCGGGTTTCCACGTCATTACTACGTCGAGGCGTCGACAGGTGGCAGCAGATCCTGCTCCTCCAACGATAGGGAGAGAGAGTGTCACTGTAGGCAAGCACATCACCGTAACGGGGCAGGTCCCACACCACGTGGGATGTTCACACAATAATTCATGAATATTAATACTCCATGTTTATATATGATCTCATTTTATAAATTCTATTAGAGCATCAGCAATGACAGTCCGTCATTGCGCAGAATTTCCACCGGCGTGCGGGAATTCCATGACGGACGTCAGCAATTGTGCGTCACTTCTACGGATACGGAATTCCGCGAAGGAATTCGCAGTTCCGCGGGGAATTCCGTGGGGACGTCCGCCATTGCGTTGACGCCCGCGGAATTCCGCGCGGAATTCCCGTTTAATGCATTAAATGTTTTTTTTCGGTTCCTATATATACATCTCGTTGAAATTCATTTTCATTCGCACCACTTGTATTAACAAGTTTTTCTCTCTCTAAATTTCTTTTATATATCCGTAATGGCCGGTAGTAGTAGTGGTAGTGGTGGTGGTGGTAGTGGTGGTGGTGATAGTGGGCATTATGAACACATGATGCGAATGATACACGCACGTGTGCGGGAGGTCGCGGAGAGGGAGGAACAAGCGGCCTTTGGCGCCGGTGGTGCCTCGACCCATCCATCGTCGCACTATAGTGCCCCGGGATCACCTCGCTGCCCACAGGCGGCTGTACAAGGATTACTTTGCGCCAGAGCCACGGTTTGGGGAGAACCTTTTCCGGCGACGGTTTAGGATGCATCGGGCGCTCTTTATGCGTATCGTGGTCGCTTTGGAGCGTCGATACGGGTATTTTAGGGTGCGGGACGATGCGGTTGGTAAACCCGGCCACACACCGATTCAGAAGTGCACTGCCGCAATTAGGCAGTTGGTATACGGAGGTTCGGCCGACATGTTCGACGAGTACCTCCACATCGGCGAGACGACGACGCGCGACTGCCTGAAGTCTTTTTGTCAGGGCGTTAGAGAGATATTCGGGGATAGGTATCTTCGGAAGCCTACCTCCGAAGATTGTCAGGCTCTGCTGGATATGCACGGGAATCAGCACGGGTTTCCGGGGATATTAGGCAGTATAGATTGTATGCACTGGGAATGGATGAACTGCCCCGCTGCCTGGAAAGGGATGTACACTACTGGTTTCAAGGCCAAAAATCCCACGATGATCCTTTAAGCGGTAGCTGACTACCGGCTGTGGACTTTTCTTTAATAATAAAAA
>NW_024599157.1:0-33086 GCF_004379255.2 Salvia splendens | reverse complement strand
TGATAAATTGGAGTAACGTGTTTTATTAGTACAATAAAATATTGATACATTCCCCCAGTGAAAAAACTTGATACATACGTACTAGGTACTAGGTACTAGGGTAATAGAGGAGTGATCAATTGCTAACTCATCATTTAATTGCTAACTACAACTAATTTAAGACCATAGGATTTTAGAAAACTTGTGGTCTACAATTTGCCAAGTGTAATTTTCGTTTTTTTATTAATTAAATCGAAAAAATAAAAAAAATATCAAATTAGGGTTTTGGATGAAAATGTCAATATAGTGTTTCGAAAATATCAACACAATGCTTTGAGAATGTTAACACATTGCTTATATTGACATGTTTTATATATCATGTTGACATTTGTTGATGTACGAAAAAATTGAAATTTTTTGAAATTTTTTTCAAATTTTGACATCGTAACATATGCAAGTGAGATCTCGTTAGAATCCTTATGAAATTATCTTTATTTGATATATGTTGTGCAAAAAAATAATTTAAATCGAGAAAGTTATATGTGTTTTAAAGTTATGAGATGTTTTTCAAAAGTTAGTTACAACTGATTTGTTGTAAATTGACTATTGACGTTTTTTGTTGATCGTATTGACATTTGAGGAGTGATCTAGGCCCTTAATTTGAATATCTAATTGTTATTATTTAATTGTAGTTAGCAATTAAATATTGAGTTAGCAATATAGCACTACTCTTCTACGCCGTAGTATAACACAAATGTGAGTACATAATACGCAAGGAATAAGACAGAAGAAAAACATTAATTAACACAAATGTGAGTACATTAATACGCAAATTAATTGTATTTATTCTTAAGCTACAATAGTCATACATAAAGACAGCAAAAGCCGTAAGCCGCAGGTTAAACAATTCAAACCTTGTAAGATTTTTAAGTTTAGAAAAATTAATTAATTAATTTAATAAAAAAAAGATACTGCTGCAGTACTAATCAAAAAGAGGGACCTCTTTCACAGTGACGCCAGCAATCAAATCGATCTTGCTATGATTAAACACTCAATCATTCATCCATTTTCCCCTATAAATTCATTCCATTTCCCACCATTCCCAGCTCTCCAGCTTCATCCCCATTTCCTTACTTCAGATTCTTACAATGGCAGAAGAGTTCGACGAATCCGAGGTTGTGTTTAACTTTTGCGACGAAGTCGGCGGCGGCGGCGATTTCCAGTTGAATTCGAAGGAATTCAAGAGGAAGAAGATGAAGAGTGTTAAGAAGCAGAACTCGACGGCGGTTCCGGTGAGTATCCCGGAGAACGTGTCGTGGTTGCGGTACGATTTGGAAGACTGCGGCGGCGGCGACGGAGAGATGGTGCCGCCGCACGTAATATTGGGGCGGCGCGTGGCCGGGAAGATGATGGCCTTCTCCGTTTTTACGGGCAACGGGAGGACTCTCAAGGGACGGGATTTGAGCCAAGTCCGTAACTCCATTCTCCGCCTCACCGGCTTTCTCGAAACGTGACGATTGAGAATTGAAATTATTAATTTAAATTTTAAGTTTTTTTTAATGGTTTTTGGGATCCATTCTTGTCAGAAATCGATTATAGTGATTGTCGGAATTTCCAAGAATTGTGTCCGTTTGTTGTAAGAAAAATGGAAGAAGGAAAAATATTGAAATCGAAATACAATTGCTTCATTAATTCGCTCAAAAAAGAGAATCAGAGAAAGGGGAAAAAGAGTTTTTTAATGGAGTCATTTTAATTAGTACTCCATGATATAAAAAAAAATTGATTTATTAATATTGGATGCATGTTACATAAGTTGGAAAGATCCAAATTCCTGGGTGTTAGATTAGGTTTCTGTTAGGGTAAGAAGAGGGTGGGTGGGGCATTACGCCACTTCTGATTCAATAGATCTCATTTTTTTCTGTGAAAGTTTGTCCATTTCTGCCTCCCAGGCCACAGCTATGGTACTACTAAAAATAGTTTTATTTTAGGAGTAAATTATAAAGCTAGTTGTGGATTCTATGAATTCAACTCCTCCTAATATTATTGAGACAAATTTGCTTTAGTATGGGCTGTATATTATAAATTCGATTTGTTGAAACAATATTGTTGTGATGATATGTGCTATTGCACAAGGATTTGACAATAGTATATGAATATAAACACTTTAAACTGGGTAGGAGTTTTACGACATTAGTTATAATATTGGCTACTAAATAGTAGTAGTATTTCTTACTTTTAAAAAATCTGGTTTTTTAAGTTACTAATGAAATTAAAATTGAAATAATACAAGCGTCCGGTTATGATTGGGCAATGGTGATATGTGCTCTTACGTGCCATTTTGAGAGCATGATGATCAACAAAGATCCTTGAGTACATACCCGGGTATCTAGTGCTGACTACTGAATACGTCATTATAGTCATTAAGCATATAATTCTTGTGTTTAATGCCTGCAACGACGTACTTCGGCAGTCAGCACTAAAGCATATTCGGTATGTACTCAATATATAATCTTTGGTGTGCATGCTCTTAGAAGGTTAATGAGACAAATTAGGAGGTACGGAGCAAGATGGAATTTGCCAAACTGACGTGGCTAATCACACAACACTACGCGTTGCGAGATTAGGAGGCAAAAGCAAACAAATCAAATTAATTTAATTAAGTGAAGAATATTTTGCTTACTTATCTGAATAAGTGATTGGTCTTACACAATAACAGGTGGCAGGTTAAAATTCCTTTGGAATCTTTCATAAAATAGATTGCCTCATTTCAACTATAGAGTATATAAGTAAGTCAGTATTTGTTTAATATGCTCTAAATCTCCAAGTCTGATTGTTAATGACAAACTCAAGCATTAGTCATCTAAAACAATTAATAAAATACTCCCTCCGTCCCGCGCTACTCGCACTTATTTCCTTTTTGGGCGTCCCAAGTTACTTGCACTCTTTCCATTTCTAGTAAAAAATTTCACCTACAGCCGTCATTTTTGACTTTCCTACACACTCATTCCTTAATCTCCGAGCCGAAAAGGAAATGAGCGAGTAGCTCGGGACGGAGGGAGTACTGTTTTGTAAACCGCATTACCACGGCATCTCATGATTCTCATCAACTACGTTAATTTTGTCATTTAGTAGCAAACTTAACAAATTAAACTTAGTCATCTTGTTCTGAACTAGATAAACTATTTTAGTCTAAACTTTCGAGAGATTTACTAAGGCCACGTAAAAACCATAAATTAATATGCTACGTGGACAATTTTGAGGCACTAGATTGTTGAAGCTATTAATTTGACATAATTATTTATTCATGGAGGAATTGATTTGTGGTTATTATACTCCTATATGTTTATTCAATAGACCTACCTGTACACTCTAAAATATTACCTGTGACAGAGAAGGCCCTGCCGAGGTGGGGCCTTGTTTACTACTCCACCGTTCCAGTTCCAGGGAAGATGACCCTTTCTTTGAGAGCACGAAAATTTATGTAACTTTATTTTGTGTGAAGTGAAGAGAGTAAAGTAAGAGAAATTGAATAAAGCAGAGATAAAAGTGTTTTCATTTTTAGATAATGGGTTATCTTGATTGGGACAAATCAAAAGGAAAAGTGGGTTAACTTCGGTGTGACAGAAGGGAGTACATGAACTTCCAAATCAAGAAAAAAAAGGAATTAATTAATTTTAAATTATAGAAAGAGGGTCAAGCTTTTTATATTTAAACTTTGGTTAATAAGTATGTTGATGACTCAATCTTCTAATTGATAGTATATAGATCTTCTCTTGCTGGTGGTTGGGGAGAAAATATAAATAGTCATACTAGTTATAATTAAAAATTGAAGTCTTAGTGTAAATTTTTTACTGCTACCGAAATATAAAATAAAAAGTATTTTGGTTATAATAAGAGAAAATCATAATGTCGTCTAATTTTTGTTGGAAATTATTGGGCTAACACATGACAAACTTAACTTGTATAGTTTGGAGAGTACTTCAAAAATAATTTTTTAAGTTCAAATTATAACGTCCTTCCAACCTCATGTTGTCACGCGGCACGTATAATACAAAATAACAACGCTATAATACAACAAATATTAGTAGACGTCGTCGATGGATAATACGTGGATTGCATTGTATATTTTTTTTTATTTTGCATTAAAGACATAGACCGTCTAATGCAAAATAAACTATCTATAATACAAATTGTACACTGATTTATCCAGATTGCATTATAGACAGTAGATTTTGCATTAAAGACAATTTGTTTGCACTATAGAGTATATTGTTATTATTTTGCATCATATGTGTCATGTGGCAGCACAAAGTTGGAGTGATCAATTAATATGTAGGTATCAAATTGTGATTTTCAAATTATTAAGAGACTAAGTTGAAAGTATAGTTATAGACTTATAGTAGTATGTATTTCTTATTTGAAGCTTAATATGGATTTTTTTTATTTGGGCCCCAATAAAGGGATGGAGCCATGATGTTTAAACTTATCTCCTATTTTTTCATGTAAAGAAGATTAATAATGTTCCATTTATTCATGTGATTACTCGAAGTTTTGACATATTAAATATTGGAGAAGCGTCTAATCAACTAAGTTGTACTTTCATCATCGGAATTCAAAGTTTTGACATATTAAATATTGGAGAAACGTCTAATCAACTAAGTTGTACTTTCACCCAAATTCAAACCCTTTGTTTATTGAGAAAGCTTTCATTGTTTGGATGTATATGAAAGGACATGTTAGGCCTTTTTCAATGATCAATATGGAACAAAAGACAATCATTTTGAAGTCCTATATATGCATCCACAAATGGCGACATGATTTGTGAAAGCAATGTAAAACTTACGATAATTTGAGTATTGTAATTTGATTGCCAGATTATTAGATTTGTAACTAATGCTTACAATTGGATCACATAATTAGTAATCAATACAATTTACTTTCCGTTAGGATAGCGACTTATGACTCTTTATATCATAAATTATTTACTTTAACAAAAGAGTGGTGCTAAATGTCACCACATTATCATCACCCACACACGATTAGATTATTAAATTAAGTATTAATTATAAATAAAAAGAAGCATGGAGCCAAAATCTACAAAGATAAAAAAAGTCAGATTGATAGAGTACAATTGACATATAAAACTAAATTAGTTACTCCATATTGATCATTTTTATGGTCATAATTGCCTCAATATGGTCAATCAGCTCATCCAAGATCTGTTTTTTTTTCCAGAAAAAATGACCGCATAAGAATTTGCATAAGCTTTTCAATAGGACTAGGAAAAGGTAATTTCCTTTTTTCTGAAAAAAAATAAAGTTACAATATCTGGATGATGATGAGGGCACGCCTAACTAAGGTTACCACTATGCTTGAGGTAGGAATTCATAGATATTGAACAAAATATCATGGACTTCTGGATTTCTTGACATTTGTATGAATGGAAGCAAGAAGCAGCAGCAATGAACATGCATCTCAGACTAGCCCTGAAACAAATCAGAAAAAGATAATAAAAGGTCAATTAAAATTCAATGATCAATGACAGACATGAATGAGAAAGATTAAAGTTCTCAATAACCTTTTATGTTGATGCATTTGGACCAAAACTTAAAACTTTAAGCTTTATGGTATCTTGATGCTTCTGGGGGTGCATAAACAAGTTTCTGGGGTTGAGCTTCATTGTATAGATCTCCTAGTTCAAACAAGAGGTGGCATAGTTTAGGCTCTTTATCTTTGTGGAAAAAAGGGACACATTATTGGTATGCTTTTCACCTTCTCTTGAAGTTGTTCTTTATATCTTTTAGAGGGGCACGAAGACCACTAGCACGAGATCCAGATGCACTGTATCTAAATGATGATATCACTGCTACAAACCTTTCCATTGATTTTTCTGCTATATTAGAATAACGCCCCAAATGACTAATATCGGAGCCAAACTTTCCCTCTTGAGGTGTCTCTTCATCCTCTGGATCAGAAGAGTAACCTGAAAGGGTAATGTTGTCTTAACAACAATGTCATGGCACTCAAGCTTGAAAGAAGTATATGCAACTTAGGCTATGAACTCTAGTGCTACTGGGAATAAGCTTTGCATACTATCAGAAACTAATAGAAGCCAAGAGAGAAACTGAAGCACATTGTACAACTCAACGATTCAATCCTTTCTGAAGCAGACACGTTCATGTTGAACTTCTATTTGACAAAATAGTGCGTAACATGATGTAATTATCTATCCCAACTAGGAATTATCTGAAACAAAATTGAAGAATATCCATTTTTCTC
The DNA here is from genome assembly GCF_004379255.2 of Salvia splendens. Classification (NCBI taxonomy): domain Eukaryota; kingdom Viridiplantae; phylum Streptophyta; class Magnoliopsida; order Lamiales; family Lamiaceae; genus Salvia; species Salvia splendens. Next base: position 26,828 of record NW_024599157.1, on the reverse strand, counting down.
AGCACATTAACAGGAGATGTACCTGATCTCCAGTTGTTATCATTTGCATCCTGCAGCATATGGGATATAAATTATATAGCCAATAGTACTTGAGAATCAGATATAGAATGCAACATATAATAATGATCGGGACTAAGAAGAAGCACGTACACTTGGACTATCAGTTTGAGCTAACTTTCTTTTCTTTGCCGTGCATTCTAATGAATCATCAGTTGACAGCCCCTGGTGACTGTTATTGTGAGACTCATCAGCAATGCCACTGATTGTCTTGTCTTTGGACAGGTGATTCTCATTTACAGAAGTTTCTTTGAAAAAAGAACTCCTCACTCTGTGTTTTGGGTACTCGACTATTTTTTTTGACTCACCATCATTGTCTACGTCAGACAATTTTGAACTGCGAGTCTGGAAGGAATACTTCTCGAAAAGATTGCTTGTCTGACCATTAGCATTTTGCTTGATGCTGGGCCGAAAATAAGGACTACATAAAGTGATTCTCTTCTCCTCCGTTTTGCATGTTTTCTCAGATGCAAATGTGTCCAATTTGTTATCACCACTGTTGTACACATCACTCTCATTTTCCTTCCCTGTCTCCCCATTAGGTTTTTTCATAAAATATGAGCTTCTCACTATAACATTTTTATTTCCTGGTGTCGCCTTTCTGTTTTCTTGATTAGAGTCAAGATCCTTGTGCAAGGAGATACAAGGCTTACATACTGAATTTTGCAGTGATGTAAGTGGTAGCATTTCTTTATCTCCCATGACTCCTCTTTGCTAAATGGCCCTATACATGTACAAACAAATCAGTAGGCACTGATTTGCAGAAATAGCTTCGTATCTGTAGAAATGTAATTCTCACCGGGATTATGTTCCCCTAAAACCTTCAAATCATCAGTTTCAGAGCCATGCTTTCCTAAAACAGAAATACCAAAAATAATTAGCAAATGACAGATTGTGATAGAAATAAAATGTCTGATCTTTAAATTGGTAGCTGGCCCTCTGATAAGCAGGCATATTATATTCAATTAGAACTGACCTCATGTAAACCTAGGCTAGGACTGGAAGTTTTATTGTTTTCATTTGGTACAATTCGAGGGGCCCTGAATTTCCTCTTTGCCTCAAGAGAAGCGAAGCCTTATAAAGTCAAGGGAAAGCCAACTTTTCTTAATCCTCTAAAGAGGTGTGAGATAAACAAGAAATAAATTGTGTTCCTTGCATGCTATAACCCTCTCATATTACACTTGTTGTGAGAACACGAAATCACTGCAAAAACTATCAAACCAAATGTGATATAGGTTCAAGGTAACTGTAGACCATGGAATTTGACGAGATTTAAGCGTAAGAAACATGTGCATCCTATTGCCTTACATGAGTCACATGACAAGGGTTAGGGACTCAGGAGCTTATATAAAGCAAAAGTTGAACCTGCACTTAACGTTAACAAGAAGGAAAATAGGATATTCTTAAAGAGTTCAACCTAGGCTCCATGGCTTTAGTGTAAGGGTGCATGCAACAAAGCTAACCAGCTGCGTGAAAATGAGAGAATGACAAACTAAAAAAATTGCCTTGATTGGATACAGAAGTAGTTTGTGAGAATATTTTTCTGCACAGGCAAATCAATCTTCTCCTTTCACCGTCAGGCTTGAAAAACTTGAGCTGGTAAGTTGCTTGAAGTGTCTTTTCAGCAGCACCAGATTCTATCTACTTATCACAAGAAGATAATTATAGAGGAGCTCATGGTGTGCACAATACTTCTAAATCAATGAAAAAGTATGAGACGTACTTGGATGGGATCTTTAGTGATAGGATCTATGTCTCCTTCTGCAATGCCTTTAGCCACATGCTGGGGCAATGACGTGATTCTAGTTAAGGTATCCTTCTAGTAAAGCACGGAGGGATATGTGCTTGTGTAGATCAATTTACTAATTATGCAATCTATAGCAAAAGGATATGGGCCTAAAAAGTCTAAATCTTCATCAGCAATGCCAACTGGCTCAGACAGATGTACAATATCGTCACTGATAGGATCATAAACGCGTTGATGCTTGAAAGTCAAAATTGCTTTCTTGAATGATTCCTCATAAAGTGGAGTTACATCAATGCTGTTGTACTTCAAGTGCTTGATGACCTGCATCATGGTATTTAGTAACCAAACTTTAATGTGAATCAACTGACAGAAAGCATCAAAATGTCCATAATAAGAGAGTGATTTTACATTCTCGTGATTTTTAAACTTCTTCATCAGAGCGTGAGCTTTTTTCAGGCCCATTCCTGGGAGAGATGGCAGATAGTCACACCCACTTAAAATGCACATCTCCAACAGCATCATTTGGGTGAATCCCTCTAAATTTAGTTCTTTGTTGTGTTGTAGCATGGCACTCTTAAAATCAACACCTTGCCCGAATTTATCCATTTTGTAGATGATCTGTGTTATACAGTACAGGTTCATGAGAATATAACAAAAATAGATACACGAAAATATAAGTACAATGCCTATGGAATAATCAGAACAAAGCATGAGCAAGTAAAACTCACTCTTGGGCAACCAAATGCAATTAAATCTGAATCTTCCGTTATAACAGCTTCAACATGTTTGCTGACTGCCAAAAATGTCATTTGTGCATCTGCCTCATAAGGTGCAACAACATAAGCAATATTTTCCTGCTTTAAGACCTGTTAACAATAAGAACAAGCAGATAGGCTGTCAAAGGAACGGAAGGAAAAAGAGTGTTAAGTTCTAGCTCCATAAAGTGTTTAAAATAACCCCAAAATATACTTGGAAAATGTTTCGCAATTTCAGAACATTAAAAGCTATTCCACCTGAATAAGGTCATAAGCAATTGAAGGTGATATATCAACAGCCTTCTGGTAGCAGTCAAATGCAGCCTTTAGATTTCCGTTTGACTCATGTTCCATAGCACGGGAAAGGTTTTCTCTTCTAGACCTGCAAATAACAAATGCGAGAAAGATAGAAATTACACACAATGAATCAACAAATAGAGGTCAAGGGTACACGGTAAAGAAATCAGGGAGTATGGAAGCTAAAATAACATGACTGCAAGGGCCATGTGACACAAAACTGGAACTTCAGAAACTCTATTACTAATAAGCAGCCGAACATATTAAGCCTATCAAACGGAGAAAATTGATGGACAGAATTCGATACCTTGCTCGCTTAATCTCTTGCTCATTCTTCATTGGTAGAGGACCCCCATCAAATACAAGAATGGGTTTGACACCATAATGACGTAGCATATTCACCCTATGCATACAGTAGTTAATGTGCCTGAAAAACCAAGATAGAAGCCCACTATGTCATCTTATCTTTCAACTTAGCATTAGAATTAGCAAATACAAATAATCTTCTTCTTCAATCTACATAAGAAATTTCGTTCAAATGATCATACAACCAGACAATTTTGAAAACACACTTTCTATAAACAGGTAAGAAAGATCTATGTCTCGTGTGGATATTTGCAAAACACTTATCTCAAGCCCAGTCTACTAAAACCCTTCGACAAGAATGCCATATAAATTAACTTAACCATGATTTTAGCTATGGGAAATTTATCAGTGGCAATTTTAAAGAGATTCACCAAAAAGTGTTCTTAACATCTCTAATAAAGCAACTTACTTCTTCAGATCTATGAAGAACAAAAAAGATACTCATAACCCAAAATTAATTGCTTAAAATTAAAGGAATCAAAGTGATATAAACATGGGGGTCTGCATACTAAAACCCATTTTCTCCCTTCCAGAAATACAAAAACCCGGATATTCTCAGATTCAAGACAAAGACCCAAAATACGCGCATTGACGAAGATGAAAAATTAATCGAGGGGCAACAATGTGGAAGTACTTGGATGTGGGTTGGCCTTTGCAGAGCTCAGTGCTGCAAGAAAGAGCGCCTTTGTGCAGCCAAGAATACGTATCGACGGCAACGAAACAACCCTCCAGATCCTTAATGTGAATCGGGTTCATGATTGATTTCAGAAGCGGCAGCAACCCTTGAATACCCATCGCCAAACTTGATCGATAATTCAAGAAATGTCAGCAAGATGTGTTCTCGACAATTACAGACCGATGCGAAATCCCATTGCCCTTTCTTGCGCTAAACAGAGACTTTATCCAGGAAATCCATTTTGGAGGGAGGGAATGGGCGGGAAAATGTTGAATAACACAGTACCAGTGGGAATTGGGATTGCTGATGAAAATTCATAAATTTTGGGGGCAATTTTCGGAATTACTAATACATAAGTATTACTAATGGACTAGGCTTTTGCTGTAAATGATATTGGGCTTCTTGTATCCCTCTCCAAGAGGCCCAGTAATGAATTTGTGAGTGACAATCATTAATCGATACTCTTCCTTACCCTAAAGACATAATGCCATATTAGTAGAAAATAAGAAAGAAAAAAAAAACATAGTTAAAATAATGTTAATGGATAACAAGACTTGTATTATTAATAGTAGGCATATATATTCGGCCAATTTTGGTTCTAACTGGCCAGTTGATTGGATAACCGGTTACAATTTTTATGAATCTAAGAATTGAAATCGGATCGGATTGGTTCGGTAGAACCAATTGGTTCCTATAGCAACTGAAGAACCGATTTTTCATCTAATTCTAATTCAATTAAATTTCATCTAACTCTAATTCAAATTTATTTAAGTAAAAATTTAAATAATTCAATATTGGAAAAAGTTAATAATCTAGCATCTACAAATATAACATTTTAAAAATTTAATACCTAATCATTCAAATAATCATACAACACATACAAACCAAGTCTTATATATTTTGATAAGATCAGCACACCCTAATATCGAAATATTGTTCGGGAACCAGTCAGAAGATCTGTGGTCTAATATTGAAGATCATCATGTGGAGAAGTAGCGAGTCATCTGCAATTCTTTGGAGAAACAAGAAGGTAATTAATTCTTTCTATAGAAAGCATGTTTTAGGTTTCAATTAATCAAAAGCATGATTTAATTCAAGTTATATGCATGATACATGTGATAATTGCGAGAATAGTTCTAAATAACCTGCCAAATAGATCTAGAACTCAGTTTTTCTGTTGCAAAACCCATTAATATTTATACTAAAATGAGTTTGAGTTTAATCTAAATGGTTGGATATGCGTAACTAAAATAATGTTAATAGATAATATTTTATATTCATATTTATTACTTTCATACTAATAATTTTTCCATTGTGAAAAAAAAATCAAACTAATATATAAAAATACATATTGGGTGTATTCTTATTTGTAACAGTAGATAAATAGAAAGAATCCCCAAAATCATTAAAAATATACTTCATCTTTCTCATAATATATCATTAGAGATTTTTGGAATGATATGTGTTTTGATGTATAATTGGCTAAATAAAAGATAGATAGAAAGAAAAGGTGATTGTTAGTGGAGAATGAGCCCACTTTAATAGAGAAAAAAGTTACTAAAAATAGAAATAAACTATTTTTATAGAATGGATAAAAAAGAGAAAAAGTCTCAATTTTTATGGAATGAATGAAGTATTTATTCTTATGCTATCAAAAAAGTGACTAGTTGACCAATATGATTGACATAATGATTAACATCGTGTGTCTTAAACATAAGGTTAGACGTTCAATCCTTAGAGCATCCACAATGGCGTCTAGCGCACCGCCTAGCCGAGCGCCGGCGCTAGGCGAACCATTGCAGGAGCCGAAAACCGCCGAGCGGTTTTTCGGAAATGAATTTCGCCTAGCGCTAGGCGGTCAAAATGCGCTGGGCTATGCGCTCGGCGCCATTGCAGCGCCCGGATCGCCCAGCGCATAGCCCAACGGTTTCTTTTTCTTTTTCGAATCACTATATATACGCGATTTGCACTTCATTTTCATTCGCACCACTTGTATTAACGAGTACTCTCTCTATCTTAATTTCTGTACAAGATCAACACCGAGAAATGAGTAACGTGGGTGGTAGTAGTGGAGGTAGTGGGGGGGACGCTGAGGAGTACGAACGTCGAATGGCCGAAGTGTTTGAGGCATATACCAACCGCGGGATAGACCAATGGATGCAAAGAGCCTTGCAGCCGGCGGTACCTCGACCTCGGCCAGTTGTCCATCGCAGACAAGCGATTGATCGTGATCACGTAGCTGCACATCAGCGCCTATACGAAGACTACTTCGCAGAGGAGCCGCGGTTCAACGCCAACCTTTTCAGGCGACGTTTTAGGATGAGCAGAGCCCTGTTTATGCGTATTGTTAACGCCTTTGAGCAACGATATATGTATTTCCGCTTCAGGCACGATGCGTGTAACATCCCAAAATGACTCTAGACGAATTCATGGTTCAGGTTAAGAAATCGACGACTCAGGGCTTTCGACGAATAAATCGATATTGGAAATAATGATAGTCGATAAAATATAGTTGATAATTTTTATAAGGATAAAAGGTGATGAGAATTATTTATTAGAAATAATATATGAGTTATATTATAAATAAGATAAGGTTTGTGTTAAAATTGTCCATTTCGAATTATATGTGGTTGATTCGATAACAAAAAAAGAGCCAAATAAATTAAAATAATTAGTAACAAGGATTAAGGACTAAAGTAGCATTAAAAGTAAGTATTAGAAGTATAGTGAGGGCGAGAATGAGAAGAAAATCGGAGTTGAATCAGGAATCATAAATAGAATACGGTAGAAGGGCAAAATCGTCTTTTCACATGAAATAAAATAAAATGTCTTGTTTAAATCATAGGGCACGAAATTTCCAGCATTTTGGACATGTTTGACTTCAAAATATGCCTTAAAGTTAATAGAAAATTCTAGAGAAAATAAAATAACTATGCATGATTTGAAGAATGCCACTTGTACACCAAAAATACCATGAAATTAATTAATAATTTGGGACACTTTTATAAACCAAAAATAACACTATTCATCCTGATTTTCATCCCAAAAGTCGTGTCCTCCATAGCCAAGGAGTTCCAAGCTTTCATCTTCAAATTTTAGCTCCGTTTCTCAACGTATTGAATACCCGATCGCGCAATCGGTGTTAAATCAAGCTACACCCAAATGTTAGCAAATGAAAGGAAAAAGGATCGGCGAAAGAAGAAATGTCGAATGGAAAGGTTTGGAAATAACGCCATCCAGGTAGCATGCTCAACACTTAAATGGCCTAATTCTCTTACGTGTTTTTCTGTGATTATTACGTGACTTATTGTCTAAATAATTTATGATTAATTACTTGATAAAATATTCATGAAGTAAAATATAAGAATATGATGGATTGTTGATTGATTTGATAATGAAATATGTGCAAAAAGTATACGTTGTGGAGATGGAAATAAATGTGATTAAATGTGATGATGTCTGATCTATCTATCTGTGATGAGGTCTGATTTGTCTGTCTGTGTTGATATATTATTATCTTAGTAGATTATAAGTAATTATGTGATAAAGGACTTGTGAAGTAAAACATGAGAATATGATGAATTATTGAATGATTTGGTAATGAGATGTGAAAAGGGAAGAATATGGTTGTGACTGTAGAAAATGTGGAAATGAGCATTAAGAAGGATATGATAAATGATATATGATGATGAGATGTATACAAATATGATTAAATGTGATGATGCTTGATCTATCTATCTATCTATCTATCTATCTATCTATCTATCTATCTATCTATCTATCTATCTATCTATCTGTGATGAGGTATGATCTGTCTGTGTTGTTGGGAATCTGGGATGATTTTGAGAATGTCGGAATTTAATCTATAAATTCGATATGATATGGTGTGAAAATAAGTTGTTGATGTGTTATATTAGAAATAATTGAGAATATGTATTGAGATGAAAATGAGTAAATTTGATGGTGTTTACGCCCCGTGCTTGAGTGTATTCTGTGGGTACAATTGGCATGCCATAGGACAGCAGCGCTGCATCATCTGTGATCTCTCGTCTTCTGGATAACCGAAGCTAGGATCGTCTATTATCTGATCTGTCTGATCTGCACCCTATGGGTGGTCTGTTCCTGAGATTATCTGTCTGCATCCGAAATGGATGGTCTGATTATCTGTCTGCACCCTAATTAGGTGGTCTGTGCGGAGTCCTCTCGAGGACAAAATCCGCGTCTGTATCTGATTCTGATCTGGTCCGTGTACCCTAGTCTGTCACTAAGCACATTAAGGGGCCATGTGTGAAATTATGTGATAATGTCGATCAAAATATTCGTAATGATATATGTGACAATATGTGTATGACAACATATGAGTTATAATATGAGATTGTGTGAAACATCTGTTATAATTTGATATGATAATATCTTATACGTGAAAATGGATTCTGTTACATGGTTCTGTTGAGTTTTATTATAAATATTGAAAATCTGAGACTTGCAGATGTAGTTTATGACATGTGAAGTTTTGTATTATTATACCCCTCTGATGACATAGTTTGGAAATTTGAAGTCGTGGACGAAGATTTGACTACTGGTACGGGTATGTTGATACGTGTGATGACGTCTGTGATATGTCTATGTTAATGTGTGGATATCATTTGGAATATTAGATGCTTCATATAAATGCTGATGACTGTTGATAAATTATGGGTTTGCTATTGCCTATTGTTGGGTTTTGGGCATGTGTTGGTTATAGAGGAGATGCTGCCCAATTTATGTTAGAAATTAATAAGACAATAATAATATGATATATGCGGTAATGATTGGTAAATATAATAATAAGAATTTAAGTTGTATGATTATTGATTGTTAGAGAATTGTGGCTGAAGTGTTGAGTGTGCTACAGGTTAATTGGATCGTGGATTCCTTTGGATATTTCTTTCGTTTCTTCTCCAGCACTGCATCCTCGGTGGGTCACTGATCATTGCTTGCGGCGTTTGTGTCCATTTATGTTAGATGTGGCATGTATAGTATTTGAATATTTGTAATAGCTTCCGCTGTGTTTGTAAATAGTGTTGGAACTTTTGCTGACAGGTTAATGAATTAAGTTTGGTTTTTAATTGACCATAATTTATGGCACCGTAATTGTGACATTTCCTATTCGACCGTTCGCCGATCGGGTAGGGGGTGTTACAATGCGGCTGGCAAACCCGGCCACACACCTATTCAAAAGTGCACTGCGGCAATCCGGCAGTTGGCCTACGGAGGCGCGACAGACATGTGGGACGAGTAACTCCACATCGGTGAGACGACTTCCCTGGAATGTATGAAGTATTTCTGTGAGGGCGTGATTGAAATATTTAGTGATCAGTACCTTTGAAGCCCTACCCCCCAAGACTGTCAGGATCTGATGCAGATGCACGGGGAGAAGCATGGGTTCCCGGGAATGTTAGGCAGCATAGATTGTATGCATTGGGAGTGGAAGAACTGTCCCACTTCCTGGAAGGGGTTCTACACGACCGGCTATAAGGGAAAGAATCCCACGATGATCCTCGAGGCTGTAGCTGATTACCGGCTATGGATTTGGCATGCGTATTTTGGGATAGCCGGGTCGAACAATGACCTCAACGTCCTCAACTCGTCGCCCCTTTTCAACGAGCAGTGCCAGGGCGTCGGGCCGGCCATCAGTTTTGTCGCCAACGGCAACCGGCATGATATGGGCTATTATTTGGCCGATGGGATATACCCTATGTGGCCCGTGTTTGTGAAGACGATCCGATGCGCATTAGATGAGAGGAAGGCCTACTTTGCGGCACGGCAGGAGTCGGCGCGCAAGGATGTGGAGCGCGCATTTGGTGTGCTCCAGTCTCGATGGGCGGCGGTTAGGGGTCCAACGCATTTGTGGCATGTCGACTGCATTGCTGATATAATGTACGCTTGTATTATCATGCACAATATGATTGTCGAAGATGAAGGTGTACAACTGACGGATTGGGCCAACGACGATAATGAAGCCGGTCCAAGCCACGGCGTGGCCGTCCCCAACGCACGGAGTGGGGTACCTCACGATGAAGCCGGCCTCCTCCAAGCACATGCCGACATGCGCCAAACGGAAGCTCATATTCGACTCCAAAAGGATTTAATTGAAGAGTTATGGGCGCGGAGGACTACTCGGAGTTAGTTTTTTTATTTATGTAATTTTTTAAAATGTAATTTTTTGAAAATTTAAATAAAATTGTTGCATTTTCCCGTATCTGTGGCGTAAATTTAATTCCGTATTTTGTGTGATTGTTCATTATTTGTTTTATATAATTTTGAGTGATGTGGCTGGGCTATGGCTGGGCTATTTGCTTGTTTTGATGATGTGGCAGGAGGATTTTTAGTGCTGATGATGTGGCAGGAGGAGTTTGTGGCTAGGCTATGGCTGGGCGAAAACCATTGTGGATGCTCTTAGGCCATCCGCTACGATGTCTCTATACCGTCCCTTAACTACTATTTGACCACTATTTGAGGGCCCCACTGTCCTTTTTTCCTCCATCCCTTAACTAAGGGACGGAACCTGCAACGCACCGTCCCTTAACCGTCCCTTATTCCGTCCCTTAATTACTATTCATTCAATTTCATTTTTTATTTTTTTTCCAACCCAATTCAATTTAAACAAACACAATTCATTAAAATTAAAACAACATTACAACTTAAACTTTAAAAAAAAAGAAAAAAAGACATAACTAAAATTCTAAAAAAATAAAAATGACATAATTTAATCTTCTCCGCCAAAGTTTTTCCAAATGTTCTCAATTAGATCCTCTTGGAGTTGGGTGTGGGCGCTAGAGTCGCGTGTCCTTGCCCGAATAGCCAACCGTTCTTGTATAGACGGATGCGCTCCACTTCGCGTCGGACTACTTGCAGTTGAGCTTCCGGGGGATTCAGGGTCGAACCAATTTCCCGCATCGAGTCCTTCGTCTCGGACAATCATGTTGTGCAAGATTATGCACGTATACATGATGTCGACCATGCTCTCCATGAACCACGAACGAGCCGGGGCTTTGATGATGTTGAAGCGCGCTTGGAGAACACCGAACGCCCTCTCCATATCCTTGCGCGCAGCCTCCTGCTTCTGCGCAAAAAGAGCCTGCTTTGGGTTCGCAGGCCTGCTGCACGTCTTCACGAAGGTCGGCCACTTCGGGTAGATGCCGTCGGTGAGATAGTACCCCATTTTATACAGCCGGTTGTTGGCGACGAAGTTGATGGCCGGCGCTTTACCATCCAAAACTTCGGTAAAGAGGTCAGACTGGTGGAGCACGTTTACGTCGTTGTTCAAGCCAGGGACCCCGAAGTACGCGTGCCAGATCCAAAGCCGGTAGTCGGCAATGGCCTCGAGTACAACGGTTGGGTGGGTGCCTTTGTGGCCGCTCGTGTAGGACCCCCTCCAAGCCACCAGGCAATTCTTCCATTGCTAGTGCATGCAATCGACACTGCCAAGCATCCCGGGGAATCCGTGCACTTGTTCGTGCAGGTTGAGGAGGAACTGACAATCGTCCGTGCTTGGCCTCCGGAGAAATTCGTCACTGAAGGCTGCCCGGACGCCTCTGCAGAAGTTAATCAAGCACATGCGCCCAGTGGTGTCTCCGATGTGGAGTACATTTCTGCAGCGTCGTGTGGCTGGGACGGCCGACTGCGTCGAACCCTTCTCGGAAGAACTCTTCCCGGGCCGCCAAAGTATTCGCTATGTGGAGAAATATCGGTTTACTCATGCGGAAACGGCGACGGAAGTAGGTATCTCCCCAAATCGGGTTATCGCAGAAGTAGTCGCGTACTAACCGTGCGGCGGCTTCCTCCCGGTTCCGACTGATGTACTTCCGGGAGCGCCGTGGGGGTGGCGCGGCTTCCTCCGCCTCTCGTCGTCGATCTTCTTCAAGTGATTGTTCCATTAATTGACGCATTCGCTCAAAAGGATCCATTTGTTTGAGTTGATTTAAGATGGAAATTGGAGTGATAGAGAGGATTTGAGAGGAATAGATGTGTGTTTGTGTTTGAAATGAGTATGAAATAGGATTATTTATAGAGTAAAAAAATATTTAAAAAAGGAAAATAACAAATTAACGGTAATATTACCGTTTGAAAATTATTTTTTTTATTAAAATTTGAATTTAAAAAAAAACGAATTATTGCGTCATCCGTGACGACGCCCACTCGCGGGCCAGCGAGTGGGCGTCACGCAAGCATCGGGCGCGCGACACGTCTCCCGGGCGCGTGGCGCGACGGCGCGTCCCGTGTCTCGCGTCTACGGGCTACGGGACGAGACGGGCGCTGGCTCGGGACGGGATGATCGTTGCAACGGGTCCCGCGCAGGACCAGTCCCTCTGGGACGAAACGCGAGCCCGGCGCGGGACGCGTAGTGAATGGTCTTACTCGTGTGAGTTATTTGGTCGGTCTCCTACTACACTAATTGTTGGAACGAGATTAGTCGTGTAGCTGTCTGATGAAAGGATGCCTTGGTAAACCTAAAATAATTACTCTAACATTCTGTAATTTCTTATTTCTAAAATCTTATGAAAATAGATTTTACTATTCCTTCTCCATTCTAAACACACACAACGATACTCATTCATTTCTCAAACATGTTTAAAATATAGTAGATTAATTGATTTCTCGTCTCCATAAAATAATAAAATGAATGTAGCAGTTTTAATAGTATATTTTTTTATAAATAATAAAAGGTTAAAAGTACCAGTATAAATTTGAAAAATATGAATAGTACTATATGATACCACTAATTATGGAGTAGTTTACAACGTTCAACTATTACTAGAATTTATATTGTCGTGTTGGCCTAATCCGAATAGATCCGCATATCTGCTGGAATATAAATTTATTCCGTTTGAAGTCGTAAACAGAAATAAGTTTAATAGTAGTAGTATATAATTTATGATGCTTGGGGCCCACCAATTCAGCAAGCGTTGCAATCCATATCAACAATAAATTAATCCAGCCATAAAAAATTATTCGCCATTATTTATTTTCTTTTTCTTTCAATATATGATAACGAACGTCATTAACTTGCGACTTGACTCTGACTGTATTGGAGGTTCAGTTTGAAAAAATCGATACAAAACAATCTGCCATCATTTGGGAACAAATAACAATTTTAAATGCTTAATATAGGAGTAATAATAGCGAGCGATATCACGTTCTCATGGTAAATTTACTTTTCATACGTATACTTTAATTATTTTATTTCAGCAAGTTTATATTAACAGTGTTAAAAATAGATGATAATAAAATATCAGGATCAAGAAAGTACAATTCTATTTTATATTGAAAGACCAAACATGTCAAACTTGACATTGTATTATCTAGTAAAAAAAACACCTTAATTATCCTTTTAGGTGGTGTTCGGTTAGCAAGATAAAATAATACTAAGATACAATTTAGGATTGAGTTGTTAAATTATTTTAGTCATATGGGGTTAGCTATGACTAATTATCCCATGATTATTCATCTACGATTGAGTTGTAGGGTTGAATCTTAACTCGTCGGTCCGGCCATCAGTTTTGTCGCCAACTGGACCCAGCATGATATGGACTACTACCAGGCGGATGGGATATACCCTAGGTGGCCCGTCTTTGTGAAGACGATCAGATGCGCATCGGATGAGAGAAATGCCTACTTTGCGGAACGCCAGGAGTCGGCGCGCAAGGACGTGGAGCGCGCATTTGGTGTGCTCCAGTCTCGATGGGCGGCAATTAGGGGTCCAACGCATTTGTGGCATATCGACTGCATTGCTGATATAATGTACGTCTGTATTATCATGCACAACATGATTGTCGAAGATGAAGGTGTACGACTGACTAGTTGGGCCAACGACGATAATGAAGCCGGTCCAAGCCATGGCATAGCCGCCCCAACGTATAAAATGGGGTCCCGCACGATGAAGCCGGCCTCCTCCAAGCACATGCCGACATACGCCAAACGGATGCTCATATTAGACTCCAAAAGGATTTAATTGAAGAGTTGTGGGCCCGGAGGATTGCACGGCGTTAGTTTTTTTTTAATTATGTAATTTTTTAAATGTACTTTTTTAAAATTTAAATAAAATAATTGGATATTCCCGTATCTGTGTCGTAAATTTAATTCTGTATTTTGTGTGATTGTCAATTATTTGTTTTATATAATTAGGGGTGATGTGACTAGGCTATTGCTGGGCTATTTGCTTGTCCTGATGATATGAGAGGAGGATTTTTAGTGCTGATGATATGGCAGGAGGAGCTAGGCGAAAGCCACCCTTATCATATTTTTAAAGCAACGTGATAGTGAATTGGTTGAAGAATATTATACCATGAACCATGTGGCCCAGTATATTAATCAAACTTGTGAGTATAAACAGCACTGCCAAATAGGGGTATTATATTTTATATAGTAGTAATTGGTTAGAATTATATTCATTTTTGTTTCCCTGACTATTTACATATTTGATGGCACTTTATTATACTGCATATTATGAAACTCGTAGGATTGAAACTAGTGTACAACATGGTGGGATTAACAATAATTCAAAAAATCAAATTAAGAAACGAAGTGAAGTCCAATAAATTTCTCCTATACTGTATAAATACGGAGTGTACAAAACAAATTAATAATTTCCCACTTTAGAAAAATTAAGGAAGGAGTAGAAAATAGAGGTGCCGACTTTCTTAGAAAAGTTCAGAGATTAATAGAAAAGGCACGTGGTAATAAGTGGCGTTGAAGCCAGCTCAATACTGGCCTATCATCTTCCTCCATCAACAACAAAAGGCGCTGAAAATTGAAATCGATTCCAGAGAACCTTGAGAGAGAGAGAGAGGTAGAGCTATGGCTGAAGGTGGAATGTCTTCTTCACCTTATTCAATTATCAGCGAAGGAGCTGGAGTTGCAGGTCACTCTCTCATTTGAATCCACCCAAATTCTGTGTTTTTCTTCTTTGTGACTTTTTTATTACTCCATTTATTTATGAGTTGCTCCTATTCGATTTCGACGGTTGCCATTTTGGTTCACTTTCCAATTTCTTCGCGCTTTCTCGCAAAAAGGGGCAGACTTCTCTTTTCTTAATTCCCTCTTTCTACAAAAGGGGCGTCGCTTTAATCTTGCATTCTTATTTTAGTAGTTTTCATATTCTCGATGAATCTCAATTAAAGAGACAAAAAATCTTCTTGGAAAATTCAATTTTGACTCCCATACGTTATCTGATGAAGGTGAGTATTGTTCAAACTGCTAAAATAACCGAAGTTGATCTGTCTTTGCAGGAAACATATGTGCTTTCGTGTTATTCGTATCGCCTATGTTAGTGCTAAAATAAGGTTTAATTGATGTGTGATGAATTGATTACACTTATATTGCAGTCCGACATTCAAGAGGATCATCAGAAACAAATCAACAGAGCAATTCTCAGGGCTGCCTTACATCTACGCCCTCTTGAACTGCTTGATATGCCTTTGGTATGGCACACCGGTTGTCTCTCCCGGCTTGATCTTGATCGCCACTGTCAACACAATCGGAGCCCTTTTCCAGCTCGTTTACATCCTCATATTCATAGCCTATGCAGACCACAGGAGAAGGGTATAATTCTATTCATCTTTGCCTCTGTCAAGCTATACTTGTTCAAACAGTTTAAGTGAAAAAGTGGTGTGTGTTTTAATTTGCAGCTGAAGGTGGTGGGATTGTTGTTGGGAGTTTTTGCTGTGTTTGCTGTCATTGTCTCTATTAGCCTCTGTGTTTTCGAGCCACCAAACCGGCAGCTCTTTGTTGGTTACTTATCAGTGTTCTCTCTCATATCCATGTTTGCTTCTCCACTATTCATCATTGTGAGTACTAATCACCTCATTTTATCTGTCACTTGCTACATTCTTGATTAGCTTGCGTTTGATATCATTACGATTACACAGAATCTGGTGATCAGAACAAAAAGTGTGGAATACATGCCATACTATCTGTCTCTTGCTACATTCTTGATGAGTATTGCTTTCTTCGCGTATGGAATGCTCAAGCACGACGCCTTTGTCTCTGTAAGCCTCTTCAAGTTTCTTCATCCTATTACTAGATGCATCTCTAACCTTTTACCACCTGCAAAAAATCAGATTCCTAATGGGATTGGAGCAGTTCTTGGGATTCTTCAGCTGGTGCTATACTTCCATTACAGCAGAACTAATGCACAATTGTCGAGGGCGCCTTTGCTCGAGCCATACACGGTCTGATCTGCTGCTCTTTGTGAGAGCCGAGAAACTGGCCTTAAATCTTGATGTCATTCTTGTTAAATTCCGTCGATTCTTTATCCCCTTTTGTGTAAATTGGTGTGATGTGAGGGAGGTTTATTGTGTGTGATTGAAAAAAAGGAAATGTAAATTAGCAGATGCTGTTGTTGTTCATTGATCAATCATGGGGGGCTGTATATCTCTCCCCAACAACAAACTGTGTATTTTTCAATGATATGTAGTGCGAAATTCTTAAAAACGAACTGTATAGTTTTCAATCCATATTTTCTCAATTGATATTAATTAGGTAGTCAAGGTTGGGGTCGAAGTATTTAAAAGGAGATAATAGGAAAGGTTTGTTTCCAATCCCTAAGTGTGAATTACTACACATTTTATGAGAAATAGAGAAAGGTTTGTTATCTTACAGATATTTTGATATATAATGATATTAATTTTCGTAGACTGCGGTATTTATTGTCATGATCAACTATTTTTCATACGACAGGCACATTATATATCGTCTTGATCACCTGTTATGTCATGCGACGGGCACCATCGTGCCACTCGAAGAATTTTATTCTCCATAAATCATATTAAGATCCATAATCTTATAAATCATAATCTATTAAAGTCATACTCTCTCCATCCTTCATTTTTAATCTACTTTTGCTATATTTGTCCGTCCCCCATTTATTGTACACTTTCACCTTTTACTATGAATGTTAAGTAGATTCACATTCCACTAACTCATTTCACTCACATTTTATTATAAAACATATATATAAAAGTGTCACCTAATTCCATTAATTTTTTCAACTCATTTTTCTTTATATTTCTTAAAACATTTGCCCAATACAAAGTGGACTAAAAATGGTGGACGGAGGGAGTTATTCAAGAAATTAAAGTCTTAATGTGTATTTTTTAGAGCTTTTAAGTCAATTGATATTTGACACTCAAGTTTAAAATTACAACTCTAAAATAACAACTTAATTGCAAGAATATAGGTGTAGTTTTAATTGTTAGGGTGTCCAACCACATGGAGGAAGTTGTATTTAATTCGAAAGCAAATAAATATTGCGGATTTTGGATTGGAAAATTAAATTTAAACAGAAATTGGTAAAGAAATAAAACTAGAAAACAAGAAAATGGCAAGAGATTGAGAACACTGCTCCTAATATGCTCCAGATTTGAATCAACATAATGAAACAATTAAACTATAGATTAAGATCAATCTAAAGAAAGTTAGAATAATCTTGTTCGTTATACTCACATTGAACATGTTCATAGATACTTGAATTTAACCTTGCTGAATACTAAGATCAAATTCATACTCATCGGATTATCACTCCTAAAGACGCATAATAAGCTCTAATCTAACTTCTAATTTCCAACGTACATGAATTCATCTACAAAATTAATTATATATTCCTAAAGACATATAGCAAAAATCCAATAATTATTGCACCAACATGTAAATCAACTAATCCAAGATTCGTATATTGAATATGATACAAAACTTGAATTCTTTACCTACGTTTTCTCCCTAATAACCAAGTTAAAGAGAATTTGGCTAGAAGATAAAATTGAATAATAAAACTGACCGGGGTTATGATTCAAAGTAAAATCATTGTAAATAAATATCATAAATTAACACTAAACCATAGAATCTATAATTAATTCACATCGTTTATAAATTAGAAGCAATGCACGAGCATTAGTTACACATCCACAAATAACAAATAAAGTTGATGCTTGAAAGCCAAAATTGTTTTCTTGAATGATTCCTCATCAAATGGAGTAGATCAACGCTGTTGTAAAGTGCTTGATTACCTGCATCATGGTACTTCAATGTGAATCAACTGATAGAAAGCATCAAAATGTCTATAATAAGAGAATGATATTACATTCACGTGATTTGCGCTAAACAGAACTTTATCTAGGAAATTCAGGACCCCATTTTGGAGGAGAGGGAATGGGCAGGAAAATGTTGAATAGACAAGGGATTGCTGATGGAAATTCTTACATTACGAGGGATATTTTTCAAAATTACTAATATATTACTAATACTAAGGCTTTTGCTGTAAAATGAAATTTAGCTTTTATTCTCCGTCTCCAAGCGGCCCAGTAACATATTGCGAATGTGATCCATCTTATAAAAATAGTCTCTTATTGTTATTTTTATTCATCATATAAAATTAGTACTTAAAGTAAAGAGAAACTATTTTCTCTTCCCTTTAATTAGTATTATTTTCAAAATATCGGCCAAAAAGAAATTAATCACATATAATTAGACATGGGTGTATAACTCTGTCTATTTAAATTAATTTTTTTTATCATTATTATTAAATTAGAGGTGATTTTATGAGGATTTAACGAAATCCCAATTGCATATGTTCAAACGAATAAATTTGCACAAAAAATGTAATTTGTATATATCTGTAATGACTATAGTATAATGTTTTTTGATTGCATTGATATGATACCCTAATTCAATGCCCAAAAAATGTACTCCCCCGTCCACTAATAATCGTTCCATTTAGCTATTTTTTATGTTCACCAATAAATAATTAATTTACTTTTTACTACTTTTAGTAATTGATTTCACATTCAACTAACTTTATCCTACTCTCAATATATTATACTCCGTAAATCTAATTTAAAATTAGAATTCACCTTCCACTATTTTTTCGTTATTTTTTTTATATTACATTCTTTATCCCCGTTTGTGTATATTGGTGGGATGTGAGGGAGGTTTATTGTGTGTGATTGAAAAAAAGGAAATACAAATTAGCAGATGTTGTTGTTCATCAATCAATCATGGGGACTGTATCCCTCTCCCCAACAAAAACTGTGTATATTTCAGTGATATATAGTGCGAAATTCTTAAAAACGATCTTTATGGTTTTCAATCCATATTTTCTACAGGTAGGAGATAATAGGAAAGGTTTGTTTACAACCCTAAGTGTAAATACTACACATCTTATAATATAGAAAATGGATATCTTGAATGAGACAAACTAAAAAGGAAGGTGAAAATGGACGGAGATAGTACTTAAGTTGTTTTACTGATCATGAGAAGAATTAGAGAAAGGATTGTTACCTTACCGAATAATTTTAATACTAGTATGATAATGATATCAATTTTCATATACCACGATATATATCATGATGATCAACTCTTATGTCATACGACGGGCAGAGGCGGACCCTTCAACTATATTATGTATAAGCATACAGCGGAGTGTAATTTCAGTCGGTAGCTTAGTTGCTTAGAGCTGCTGTCTTTAATTCACAAGTGCATAGGACCCATTCCCTCTAGCGGCGCCTTTCGCGAGTTGTGCTTTTTCTTATATTAATTCATTTGTCTATTAATCAATTTATATTTATGATACCCAATTTTCCATACTTAATTCATTAGCTACTAATCAATTTAGTTACATATTTATGATTTTCTCACACTACTAATTTTTATTTATTTTTCAATTTATGTGTATTTTGTTATTGTAGATATAAAGTAATGTAGTCACTTTAATTTATATTGTTAATTCTCAAATTAATTTTCTCTCAGTAGTCATCTCTATCTCGTAGATCCATAATGATCTTGTCGGACTGTTTATGACGTTGTTGACACTAAAAATATTTAACAAATTGTTAATACTCTCTCCCATATGTGAAAAATATTATAATTGGTGGACAACGCGAGTTTAAATTCGTAATGGGTAAAATACGAGAGAAAGATAATATATATATATATAATATATATATTATATATAGGGTTGCGTTAAAGATAGAACCATTCTTAAGTGTAGAACCTAGAAC
This sequence comes from Salvia splendens, assembly GCF_004379255.2. Lineage (NCBI taxonomy): Eukaryota > Viridiplantae > Streptophyta > Magnoliopsida > Lamiales > Lamiaceae > Salvia > Salvia splendens. Next base: position 6,896 of record NW_024599157.1, on the reverse strand, counting down.
TCTACATATTTTATTCATTGGATGAGGAAAAAATGACGGTCAAGATTAAAAATCATACATATTAGACTATGTTTTCACGACATTCCGGACTCAACATGTGAAAAAACTCACATGTTGATGGAAGAATGAATGAAACGAAGAAGAGTCCATGCATGCTTTATTTTTTCACTTCTCTGCATTCACCCATTAATAATAGTTTTGTTGTAATGGGAAGTTGCTGTGCAAATCAACACCGTTGGATTAAAGATCTAACGACCTCCGTTTGGCATTTGTTCTACGTTTAAGAATGGTTCTACGTTTAAGAATGGTTCTATCTTGATCACAATCCTATATATATATATATATAATTAGACTTATTTTTAGTATGTGACTAACTTTGGTGGACGGAAGAAAATGGAAAAATTATTTTTTTTATGGACGAAAGAACTACTATTAATTTGTGACCCCCCAATATTAAAATCCTGCGTCCGCCACTGACGACGGGCACCATCGTGCCACTCGAAGATTCTTATCTCCATAAATCATACTCTATCAAGAAGGAAGTAGTTATTTAATTCGAAAGCAAGTACATTTGGGGGGTGTTGGATTGAAACTAAATTAAAACATAAATAGAACAAAAGAAAAAAACAAGAAATTGAGAACATTTATGCTCCAGATGCGAATTAACTTAATGAACCATTAAACTATGGATTACAGATCAATTCAATGAAAATTCGAATAATCTCGTTCGTTCTACTCACATTGAACATGTTCACAAATACATGAATTTAACATGTCAATTTGCGGTTGGGCGTAACTCCACTCGGGTTGAGTGGATTCTAGACATAACTCCACTCGATCGAGTGGAACTTTCTAATTTGGAGATTTGATAGTCACTACGTCCGAGCAGTGGCGGAGCCACATTGGAACAAGGGGGTACCACTGTACCCCCAAAATTTACCGTTATAATTAATTTAGATATACTCATTAGCAATTCTCACACTTGGTCCAGCGGTAATGGTATCTTCTTCCACAGGAGAGGCCCGAGTTTGATACCAAGCGACGCCACCCCTTGTTTATTTTTGTTTATTTGTTTATTCCAATCTTCTATTTTATTCTTTTTAAATATTTTAATATGGATTCCATTATTAAGATCTTTTTGTGCTTTTAAATATGTATTCCAAAATAAAAATCCATCCAATGCGCACATCTTTATTTGCAGTTTATTATATATTAGAATTTTTATTTTTTTCAATGCATTTGAAATCTACACAATTCACTATATATTTATTTTTTCTATTTTTCAAATCTTTTAAAGTAGTTTTATCTCTATCATTTTAGCTTTTTAAAAAATATTCTAATGTATTTTCATTCAATATCGTTTCGGCATGACATATAATTAGTTTTTATTTTTCCAATTCTCTTCTAGTGCACATCTTTAAGATGTTTTTAATAAAAATAAATAAAATCATAAATTTTGATTGAAAAAACAAAATAAAGAAATGAAAAGAATAGGTTAAATTTTGACGCTTGAAGTGCGATAATTAATTATCGTACCCCCAAATAAAAAATTCTGGATCGCCACTGCGTCCGAGTGACTTTTGGACACATTTCCACTCGGTCGAGTGGAACGTTCTGATCTTTCCAAAGTTCGTATTTGACTCCCAACTTTGTTCCAACTTCATTTTATGCCTCTTCGATGCTCTATAATGGAAATAGTTTTAAATTGATTTCAACACATAAGGTATCTAAATATTTAAAAGTAAATAATCTAAAAAACTATATATATGGAAAAAGTACTTGGGCGTTGTAGTTTCAACCCACTTATCCCATTTGGAAATTTCGAAAATAAGATAAAAATCAACTTTCACACTCACAAAAAGGGAAACTAATATAAAATTGCTCTCATAATAGATACAGGCGAGGATATTCCATAGCATTTAGTGATACTACTATTACTTGCTGTGCAAGTATAACTATTTACCCCTAAATTTTAAGAGTATTATTTTAATTTATTTAACCCTCCAAACCGAACTCCCACACGTTTACTTACAATTTACGCAGCCGCCTCGCCTCAATGCCGCCGCCGCCGCAGTGAATCATCCTTCGACTTCGAAGCCTCTTTCCGGTCTACCAACGAACTTCATCAGCATGTAAGTCTGAACGAGAAACCTAAACTTTTGTTTATGGCTGTTAAAATCTCCAATTAGGTTTTTTTACCGAGGCTTAATTCTTAAGAGTTTGACTTGCGTGTGCCCTAAATTCAAAATATGTTCGATGAAGAGATGCTTCAGGCGGACTATAGATTACCATATTGTGCTTGTACGAATAGCGTGGCGTTTAATTAGAATTGAAAATCGATATCACCCAATTTTTCTCCACGCTCCTTGAATTTTTGTATCGTGTGATTGTTGACGGTTCGATTTCTTGCCCGGCCTTATGTTTATTTATGTATATATGTTCTGGATATCTTGAATTTATAATTGCTTTTCTTTTTCGACCGACCCTATGTTTTTTTTGGGTTTCTCGAGTTCACAATTTTGCTCTATCGTATTTTCTTTTGCCGACCTTGGATGCTTAAGAATTTATGAATCATGATGATTGTTTATGCATACATTATGAAACCTGAACTTATATTTTCTCTTGTGTGAGACATGATGATAGTGTTTGAATCCTATATTTCTGTTGTTTTCTCGCCCCAGTGTAACTGAAGCATACAATTGTTATGCATATAATTGGTTGAATCAAGCTCAAACAATGTCCTGCTACCCGATGCAATTCCCTCACACGGTTGCTGAGAATAAGACAGGTCTGAGTTCATTGAAGTTCAAAGTAACTACCAAAGGTATATGGAATGTAGTAGAAGATAAGTTACGTGAAGGCACTGATGGGCCTCATATGCGTCCTGCGGAAAATGTTATGGTGAAGCCATCTACGCCAGTGAAGTCGGGCAAGCGGAGGCCAGAAAGGTCTCTTGATGGTCAAAGGTCAAAAAAGCAAAAGATGGACATCCTAAAAGTAAAATGTGAAGGCACTAACAGGCAAAGAACCCGAGTTTCTGTTGGTGTAGGTAAGCCTCCTGAGGCTAATGTTCCATCGAAGCCATCAATGCTAGTAAACTTCGGCAAGCAGAGGCCAGCAATATCTTCTGATGATCAAAGGTGGAAAAAGCAGAAGATGGACAGCAATTTAAAACTTGAGTGCACTAAGATTTTGAAAGCATTGATGAGTCATAGTTTGGCACGGGCATTTAATGAGCCAGTCAATCCAGTGAAGCTGAAGATTCCTGATTACTTCGAGATAATAAAGAACCCAATGGACTTGGGAACAATCAAACGTAAACTGGAGAAAAATATGTACTCTGGTGCCAAGGAATTTGCTGCTGACGTGCTCCTGACTTTTGAAAATGCAATATCATATAATCCTCCTTCACACCAAGTTCATTGCTGGGCAGAGATATTGGATGGTTATTTCAGGATGAGGTGGAAATCAGTAGATGCAAGACTGAAGCATACCAATAAAAGTTATGAAAACACCAGGAAAGTTTTAGAAAACAATCACCAAATTTTGAAGCCAGTTGGTCAGATGAAAGCTCCTGTGCCTGAAAAACTTGGCAACTCAAGGCGGATATCACTAGAGGAAAAACAGAAGTGCAGATCAGGTCTTGTGCAAGTAAGTATGCTTTCCTTTACTGAACACATTTTTATCGCTCCTTTGTGCCTTCCACTTTCATCAATTTGACAGTAACTGAGATCTTTGTTAATTTGAACAGGCCAAGCCTGGAAAAACAGCACTAATTGGATGTTCATCATTGAGCAGAACTGCTGACAAAGGTGCAGCAGAATCATGTTTCTGCTTTATGGTTAACTTTAGCATCTAATTAACCATGTGTATAATTGCACAGTGCATTGTAGTGAACGAGCTTCGGCATCTGCCAACCTTGGCCAATTAATTGACTCCAAGCCTGTATGTCAAGAACCAAATGTTGATGCTCGCTTAAGTTCCTTTGGGAATGATTTTGTGTTTAATTAGTGCCTGATTGGGGCTTTTATTTTAATACCAGGATTGTGATGTCAAATGTACTTCAACATCTCTTGCAAACAGCTCTGTTCTAGGTTCAGATGGTGAGCTCATTTATTGCTATTCTTCTTCATGTTCCCCTTCCAAAGCTTTTAATCATTGAGATCTAATGTGCTTCCAATGACTCTAGGTTGTCGGGTTGTTCCCAATGAAGAAAAAAGTCCTTGTTCAACATCTGCCACTACTACTGAATCTGGTGAAGGTAAGCTTTACTGTATGTTCGGCTTTGCAAATTTATTGATATCTCAATTCTGATGAACTAGTGAGGAAAAAGTGAACATAACTGAAAAATATCAGAGAAATATTGGATAATTCTATGTTTGTTACTATGTTCCAGAGCAGTAACATGGATTTTGTATTATGTCTTGAGTATTTGATGAAAAGTCTCTATAATAGTATCGGGGCCCTTCTTCTTTCTTATAAGAATGACTCTTTAATGAGGCTTTTCTCATTATATACAAGTTTATTACATGTGGACATTTTGTTACATATCATTATCTCATACTCTTTTATTCCCAATTTCTAACAGATAAGCTCAACCTATTCCTATAGGATGTGATCATTGTCTTGTATAAATAGATGATTCTTAACCATGTGAACTTCGTTTTATTACTTGCATATTTGAACATTATTACGAATAGTTGTGTGCTTCCCATTATTGGTTGGAATATGAAGTATTTTGCTCTTATATAGGCTGGATTGCTGATGTCCAAATGTCGCCAAAGAAGGCTTTGCGGATTGCAATGCTGAAAAGCCGCTTTGCAGATACTATTTTCAAAGCTACACATCCGACACCTGTGGATCATGTACATGATACATTCTGTTCTGTACTCTGTAGTATAGTCTTGTTATTGATTGGTTTGCTAGGAAGTAGTAATTATTTATGATTGGTTATGCTGAATATTGCGTCTTTACTTGTCTAGGATGAGAACTCTGATCTTTCACGAATGCAACAAGAAAAACTGCGCCTGGAGATAGAACAGCTGAAAGGTGATTTCAAGATCCGTATATCCAATTATTGATCTGAATGCACGTCACTGTTATATGCTTTTTTACTTAAGTAGATTGTGCTTTGATTTGCTATATTAATTGCTATTCACCTACTCCGTCTCATTTTCTCCATTTTTTTCTTTTTTTCAGATGTATCTTTGTTACGCTTCACCATTTATCTGACCTAGTTCTATTGGTCACACAGAGAAAACCAGGGTTGAAGCAGAAATCAAAGCTGCTGAAGCTGCCTTTCGAAGGAAGGAGTTAGATGACTTAAGGATGTGTCGTGAGAGAGAAAGAAAAGCTGCAAGGATGGCATTAGAGAAGGTACACAATTCGTTCATTGAATAATAACAATCTGCCAAGCAATTGATCTGTCTTTCTTTTCCATGTTAACTGATGTCGAAAGCTGTCAATTGTTATTGCAGATCCAAAAAACTGTTGAGATCTATAGCCCTCCAAGTCTGTTGAAAGATATGGATATCCTGTTTGGTCGGTATCCAAATTTAAAGTATTTGCAGCGAATTGGCTTGTACTTGAAGGAGGAGTACGCGGAGGAAGATGATGAAGATGAAGATGTCAATATCCAAAATTCAGAGTCTTTGAAGGGAAGCGGCTTGTACTTGAAGGAGAAGTACTTGGAAAAAGCTGATGCAGAAGAGGGAGAAATTTTGTAGTTGTAGAAATGAAAACAAACCAAGAAATTGTCTAGTGTATATACATTGATGATTTTAATCTATAAAAAAAGTCGTTCAAGCATCGATTCTACGATCGTAAATAATTCCAATTGAATGCTTAATCATTTTTACCTAGTTTTATTAGTAGTAGTTTATAAAGGATGACCTTTTGAATAGGAATTGTATTAATGTGCAACTATACTGTTAATATTGGATTAAACTAATACTTTATATCTACAACGAAAAATTAAAGACATTGATCATCTCAGGAGAGAGGTACTGAACATCTAAAGTCTAAACACCAAAAAATGAAAGAAATGCTGATGATCTCTCATTGAACCCGATAGGCTACACAGTATATCGATTCTTGGCTCCCCTGCCAAGCTTCTTTGCATCGTCCTACATCGTCAAGGTAGGGTATTATCAGTCGAGAAAACTGAGGTACCGTATTAGCATCAACACGACTAAAAGCAAAGCTTACATGGACTATGTAACCAATGGTTTCATTGTAATCCAGATGCTTCTTCCATTCTCTTCCATACTAAGCTGAACACTTTAAAGGAGAAAGACTGAGAAATCACTCAAACCTAACAAACATGATTTCTTAAGCAAAACAAAGGAAGCACAGCAGTGTTGGGCATCTTGATACGAAGTCATGCAGACGTCTTTCGGTGTAGGTGTTCAGTTCAACCTTTAGTGTATCTATATTGCATCATTTTCTACACACTGTCTAAAAGATAGGCCAAAGGCAGCCAGGACAGGAGACTATGACACCCTTTAAATGATCAAAATATAACAAAAGCTCTAAATAATCATTAAACACAAGAAAACTATTGAACAACATTTTCATGATAAGAAAAAACTCTTTAAAATAGTCTATAGCAGTCCAACTGAGAGAGTTTTAGGTTACCAAGCATATTCCACATGTCAGGATGTTCAGAAACTTGAAATCTCAATAGGAAATTTCAATTATATCACCAAGAATCATAAAACAAAACAATCACATTCTAAACATTACAGAATGGAGAAATAAACCATGTTATAAACCTGCTATCGTACTTACAAGAGATCACAATCAAAAGAATCTACCAGGTAAAAGCAATTCAACAGGAACCATTGGGGTTACATTCTCAGACAAACCTGAAATCTTCATTGGCAGCATTCTTTGTC
>NW_024599156.1:0-18626 GCF_004379255.2 Salvia splendens | reverse complement strand
GACCGAACAAGGAGTTAGTGGACCCATACAGGATTTCCACAACTTCCAACACACCCACTACCACGTGGTGTCAACTCAGGCCACGATCGTAGGCCATGACCTACGCTACATCCACGATCTTAGGCCATGACCTACACGACATCCACGACTTAGGGTGGTGATGCAAGCCACGATCTTAGTTCAATATATAAATAGAACTTAGATCTGATAGACAAGGGTTAAGCTCTCTAGAGATAAAATATCATATAGCAAGTCTGTGTTGTAAGCTGTAATCCCAGATCAAGCAATACAATCTTGCCCTCCCTTCTTCCCGTGGACGTAGATTTACTTCAGTAAATCGAACCACGTAAATTCATTGTGTCGTAGTCTTTATTCTCTACCAGCATTTACTAACATCAGAAATTCGCGGATTCATCACTGGCGCCGTCTGTGGGAAACAGAGAACAAAATTTGTGATAAAACGAATTTTTGACCCTTTTCCACCCAAAAATGCGTACCAGATCACGTAACACCCGTAACACCGTTCGCGATAACCAGGAGGAAGCTAGTCCAGCCCGTAGGTCTGGAAAACAGCCTCGGGAGAAATCTACCTCCTGTTCTCACGGTGAAGGAACTAGCCGCTCCAAAAGCCGTCACACCGAGTCTTCCCAGCAGCCCGATTTGAACGAGGCTGTCAAGCTGTTTTTGGCTGAAAAGCAGGAGGAATTCTTAACCTTCCTGCAAAAAAGCCAAAAGCAGCCGGAGACGAAAACGGCGGATTCTCCCTCTCCCCCATACGAGACAGTCACTACCGCAGTAGTGTCATGTCTTCCAGGAGAAAGAATCCTCGGTACCGGAATCACAGGAGAACTCCATCTCCTCCATACCGAAGAAATGTCGGGTTCGCCATGTACGGAGCATTGAGGACTCCGTTCTCGGACGATATTACCCGAACTCCCCTACCACAGAACTACCGAACTCCGTCGATAACCTATGACGGACTCGTGGATCCTCATGATTTCTTGGGACGCTATCAATATAACATGGCGAACCAGGGTCTCAACGAGGTCCACATGTGCAAGCTGTTTCCCGAGCTGCTCATCGGGAACGCAAGAAGGTGGTTCGATAGCCTCCCCAAGGCAGCATTAGATCTTACCGAGATCTAATGGATGCATTCCATAGGAGGTTCTTTCAGAAAGCGGAAGTCCGAATCACTTCGGCTCAGCTGCTTTCCATTCGTCAAGGTCGCGACGAAAAAATCAGCGACTTTATGACAAGATTCCACAAGGAATGCCTGCAAGTAGACGATCTCAACGATCTGCTTGTCATCTCGGCATTCCAAAATGGAATCCTGCCCGGAGCTCTCTACAGGAAGCTCGTTGAGTGCGGTCCGCAGACAGCTCAGGAAATGTGGGACATTGCGGACCAGTACTCCCGGGCCGATGAGGCAGACCGTCGCAAACGGTCGTTAGACAGCTCATCGTCCCGAGGAGACAGAAGGAAGCCCGATCATAGCGATCAGGGGCATCCTCGCCGGACTCCATTTGAAAGAATTCAAAGGGCTCCGGTGCAAGACAGATTGGGACCCCGTCTCAATCCCGAGAAGCCGCCCGCTCAGTTCGTACCGCTGAACAAGCCGAGAGCGGAAATTTTCGAACTGCACTCTGACCTGTTCGAAAAGCCAAAGCGGATGACGAAATCAGCCGCGCGCCGACCCCAGGATAACTACTGCTCCTACCATCAAGACCACGGTCACGATACCGAGGAGTGCAGAAACTTGGCTGCAGGTATCGATGTTCTTGTGAAGGCAGGGACATTGAAAAAATACCAAAGCAAGCAGTCAAAGAAGAATAAGAAGCAGAGAGGTGCGAACTGCGCTCCTCAGGATCCGAAAAGGCAGCCGGATCCCGAAGACGATGACGAGCCGCAATATGATGGAGTAATCCAGACTATTGACGCTCTCCCTGCCGGGAAGACCAAGTCGTCCCTGAAGTCAGAGCGCAGAGGCTCCAATCGAGAGGAGCCAACGCATAAAAGGCTGAAGCAGGACGAAGTGATTACGTTCTCGGATGCTGATCCCGTCCCGGCCATCTCTCCTCACCAAGACGCCATTGTCATCCAAGCCGGAGTGGCAAACAAACTGATCCACAGGGTGTTTGTGGATACAGGAGCGTCAGTCAGCATTCTTTTTAAAGAGTGCTTCGACAAACTAGAAGTGGACCCAGCTCGGCTCAGTCCGGCTCCGCTTCCCCTGAAGAGCTTCGCCCAGGAGGACACCCGCCCTGAAGGTATTATCAGCCTTCCGATCACGGTGGGGAAAGCGCCTACTAGCTCCAGTACGATGATTGAGTTTTTCGTGGTGAAAGCTCGGTCCCCGTACAACGTCATCCTGGGAAGAGACTGGCTCAACACAGTTCGGGCCGTTTGCTCTACTTATCACCTCACCATCAAGATCCCACTAAAGGTGGGATAGCGGTCATCCGAGGTGATCAAAAGAGAGCAAAAGAGTGTCTGCAGATTGCGCTTAAAAGTGCCGAGCATCAGATCGGCACCACCAAGCATAGCAATCACAGCAGCCGGAGTCAGAGGCAATGACCGAAGTCATACCGGAGCCGAATTCGATGACAGTTCAGCTGTACGAAGACGATCCATCCAGAACGGTTAAGATCGGCTTCGCGGGAACGCCTCTACTTCGGGAAAAAACCATCCAGCTCCTCAAGGAGTATAAAGACGTCTTTGCATGGTCTCCGTTGGACATGACCGGAGTGCCCCCCGAGGTAATCACTCATCGGTTAAATATTGATCCTTCGGTCCGGCCGATAAAACAGAAGCAAAGACTCTTTGCGGCAGAACGAAGTCAAGTCATCCATGACGAAGTCCGTCAATTATTGAAGGCGGATGTGTTATTCGAAGTGAAGTATCCTTCGTGGGTGGCCAATCCTGTCATGATCAAGAAAAAGGAAGGAGGATGGCGGATGTGCATAGATTTCACCGATCTAAATAAGCACTGTCCCAAAGATTGCTATCCCCTTCCGAACATAGATAAAAAAGTAGAAGCTTTGATAGGCTTTGAAATTTTTTGTTTTCTTGATCTGTACAAAGGATACCATCAAGTTTTAATGGATGAGATTGACGCTTCAAAAACGGCCTTCATTACTGATTTCGGCATTTTCGCTTATAAAAAGATGCCATTCGGTTTAAAGAATGCCGGAGCCACTTATCAAAGGATGGTAGACAAGCTTTTTCGGCACCTGATTGGAAAGGAGGTCGAAGTGTATGTTGACGATATAGTCGTCAAAAGCAAAAGCACTTCGGAGTACGAGCACAACCTCAAGTCCACTCTCAACGTGCTCAAGAAAGCCAACCTCAAACTTAATCCCCAAAAGTGTACCTTTTTGGTAGATTCGGGAAAGTTTCTGGGTTGTTGGGTTTCAAAGGACGGACTCAAGGCAAACCCCTCAAAAGTTCAAGTCGTTCAGAACATGGCAATGCCGAAGTCCATACATGACGTGCAAAGGCTAACCGGATGTCTAGCCGCACTGAATCGATTCCTTTCCCAAGCAGCCGAAAAGCAACTGCCGTTCTTCAAGGTGTTGAAAAAGGCACCAAAGTTCGAGTGGGGAGCCGAGCAGAAAAAGGCCTTTGACGAGCTCAAAAGTTATCTAGCCGAGCTTCCTATTCTCTCTGCTCCAACCGAAGCCGAAGTAATATTCTTATACTTAGCGGCATCGGATCAAACCATCAGCGCGGTGCTTGTACGAGAAGAAGGCCTAAAGCAGCTTCCCATCTATTTTACAAGCCGAGCATTAAGAGGTCCAGAAACCAGGTATCAACCTCTGGAAAAGATTGCTCTGGCATTAGTAAATGCAGCAAGGAGACTGCGGCCATACTTCTATGCTCACAAGGTATGCGTCTTAACTGATCTGCCACTTCGGCAAGTGTTGACCAAACCAGAAGCATCAGGCAGAATCGCCAAGTGGGCTATAGAGTTGGGAGAGCACACAATTGAATATCTACCTCGGAAAGCCATCAAGGGACAAGCCTTGGCAGATTTTCTTGCAGAAGCAAAGTTCGATCAAGCAATTCCTGTTATTGCCGAACAGAAGAATTCTGCCAATGCCGAACTAGCACAGCCCTTGGAATCCGAAGTAGAGCCGCCGGACTGCTGGAGCGGATTCGTAGATGGAGCTTCAAACAAGATGGGAAGTGGAGCTGGTATTTTACTTGTCGCTCCCGACGGACACGAGGTAACCTACTCACTTCGGTTCCTATTCCCCACTACTAATAATGAAGCCGAGTACGAAGCCCTCCTGGCCGGACTCCAGTTAGCGCAAAGTCTGCTCGTCAAATCTCTCAAAGTCCATTGTGATTCACAAGTCATAGTAAATCACATGTTGGGTACAAGTGAAGCTCGTGACGAGAGAATGAAGAAGTATTTGGACAAAGCGCAAAGCATCAGCCGAAGTTTCTCCTATTTTCGGATAATCCGCATTCCCAGAGCGGAAAATAGCCGAGCAGATACCTTAAGTAAGTTGGCCTCAGATCCGAGCTCAAAGGCGGAAGAATTAATGCATCGAAGCATTGATGAAGCCGAGGTACATTCAGTATCCAGCTCGCCGAACTGGATGACGCCGATCTTGCAGTATCTGGATCAAGGACAATTGCCCGAGGATAAGAGAGAAGCTCGGAAGATCACGTGCCGAGCACTTCGGTACGAACTTCATGAAGGAGTCCTCTTTAGAAAGTCTTACCTCCAGCCGTTATTGCGGTGCGTAGGACCAGAAGAGACGGACTACATCCTCAGAGAAGTTCATGAAGGATCGTGCGGTAGCCACATCGGAGCCAGAGCTTTAGCTAAAAAAGTTCTGAGATGGGGATATTATTGGCCAACCATGGTACAAGAGGCAGTGCAGCTCGTCAAGAAGTGTACGAAGTGCCAAATTCATGCAAATGTCCCAAGGATGCCGCAGACCGATCTATACACTATGCAAAGCCCTTGGCCTTTCATGCAATGGGGCATAGACATAGTGGGACCACTTCCTCAAGCTCCTCGGCAAATGAAATTCCTTATCGTTGCCGTGGACTACTTCACGAAGTGGGTGGAGGCTGAACCATTAGCTACGATAACGAGCTCAAAGGCATTGGACTTCGTCTGGAAGAACATAGTGTGCCGATTTGGCATACCCCACATCCTCATCTCGGATAATGGGACTCAGTTCACCGACAAGACGTTCAAGAATTGGTGCCAAGAGCTGAACATTCAACAGCGGTTCACTTCGGTCTCCCATCCCCAAGCAAACGGACAAACGGAAGTAACGAACCGGATTCTGGTGAAAGGGTTAAAAGCTCGGTTAGAACAAGCCAAAGGACAATGGGTAGAAAATCTCCCTCAAGTCCTATGGTCCTACCGAACTACACCCAAAACCTCCAACGGTGAAACTCCGTATAGTCTGGTGTACGGCACTGAAGCCGTAATTCCGGTGGAGATCGGCGTACCCAGTCCCCGAACTCTAAATTTCTCCTCAGAAATGAATGACGACGGACTGAGAGCAGAACTAGATCTCGCCGAAGAAAGAAGAGAATTGGCGTGCATAAAAGCAGCCAAGTATAAGGAGCAAGTAGCCCGGTATTATAACCAAAGGGTGAAAAAGCTTCAATTTCAAGTGGGAGATCTCGTCTTGAGAAACAACGAAGTAAGCCGAGCAGAAAAGCTGGGCAAACTCGAACCCACATGGGAGGGTCCATATCGGGTGTCAGAAGTCCTCGGCAAAGGGTCTTATAAATTGACTCACATGTCAGGAGAACAAGTACCCCGAACATGGCACGTCTCCAACCTCAAGAAGTTCCACTTGTAAGAGACAAAAGTCCGGTCAGTCCGTCTCGTGTCTAGTTCGGTCATAGGGGTATATTTTTATTTGTTTGTTTCTTACTTGTACCTTTTACTTGTCGTTTTTTAAAAAAAGTTTAAAGTTTTTTTTCTTTCATCTTTTTCATTTTTTCTCTATGTGTTTTGTCTCTATGTGCTTGTCGTCTCTTACAAATGGTACCAAGGTATATCGTTCTTTAAAGACTGATCCCCTTTTTAGATCGATTATTAAAGACTATTGTGAGTCCAAGCTTCTAAGGAGGATACAAGACCACAATTCAGCTTAACAAGCAGTCCGTCTGAAACGAACTGCAACAAGCCAACGACTGTGAGTCCAAGCTTCCAAGGAGGATACAAGACCACAATTCAGCTTAACAAGCACTTCGTCTGAAACGAACTGCAATAAGCCAACGATTGTGAGTCCAAGCTTCTCAGGAAGATACAAGACCACAATTCGGCTTAAGAAATAAGCACTTCGTCTGAAACGAACTGCAATAAGGGAAAGTCCGATCCACGCGATAAACCTCGCCGAATTAGGACGACCAAGTTCGGTCAAAGAAGTTTACCTCATAAGACCGAGGACGACCATGTCTAGTCAAAGAGGTTTACTGCATAAGACCACTTCGGTTAACTGGGAAAGTCCGATCCACGCGATAAAACTCGCCGAATTAGGACAAGGGAAAGTTCGATCCCGGCGACAAAAATCGCCAAATTAGAACACAAACCAAGTCCGGTCAAAGAAGTTTCCTTCATAAGATCAAAGACGAGTCCGGTCAAAGAAGCTTACTTCAAAGTCCAAATACGAGTCCGATCAAAGAAGCTCACTTCATAAGACCGATGACGAGCACGATGAAATTGTTTCGCAGAGCTGTAAGTAAGCAGTGATAAAGCGAAAGGAAAAAATTTCATTTATTAAATCTCGTTCGGCTGACAATTCAGCTCCCCTACGAGAAGGCATTACGCCATTACAAAGGACTATTCTACTGTCCTCGGTTGCTAAAGTTAAGCCACCTATCTGCAAAATCCTCTGGAAGCCGAGTTCGGTTGTTCCGAGCAGATGAAGAATAAGCAGGTCGACGAGATGCTATCCTCGACCCAACACCTCTTCCGCGAGCCCCAGAAGCTCTAACCCCTCGGCGATGAAGAGTCTCTGCAATAAGCATCTGCTGATCTTGCTCGCTCATAGTCACAACTCCTCGGCGAATTTCAGTCCGTCCCTGTCTTGACGATTCCGGTTGCTCCTGAGCCCGTTCTCGTCTTGACGTTTCCGGCTGTTCCGGAGTTCGTTGTTGACTTGGAGTAGGATTTTGAACAAGGGAACCAGAGGCTTGATCTGGAGTGCGAGCATCTGTTGGCGGGAAATGCCTAAGGAATCTCTCGATTGAGGGACGCCGGGAAAGAATGATGTCGTACCGAGAAGCCCAGCGCCGTAATGATTTCACAACTTGTTGGCAAGCCGAGCTCTCCAGCGCATTGTTCCTCCGGAGTACATGATATTCCTCCCACAGTTCGTCAACTCGACTCTGAACATCTGATATGGTCACTCCCCCGCGCACACGGATGTAATCCTCGTACGCAGTCCTCTCAGCAATGGTCGTATTCAGCTCGGCCTCCAGATCCTTCTTATCGGACTCTAAGTCCTTATTATCGGCCTCCAGCTTCACTAAACGAGCCAGAAGCTCGTCATTCTTCGTCTGATCGGCTATAGCTCTTTCTCAGCTTCGTCTAAAGCCGAAGAGTACAGCCGTTTCCAGTGAAGTATCTCCATCTCCTTGAGTACAAAGCAGCTATATTAGTTCGGCAGCTGTACCGAGCAGATAGTAAAATACAACAGGAATAAAGGCGAGTACGAAAAGCTATACGAAGACAAGTGTAGAGAATTTTTCATTCACAAGGAAAATTTTTTACACTAGGAGGGCTTCAAGGCCATTTTACAAGGAAGAAACTAGACTAAGAGAAGGGAGACGAAATCATACTCCGCCAGCTTCGTCTCCGGCTCCTCGGTCTGGTTCAGCTTCTTTCTCCTGAGCTACCTCAGCCTCGGCCTCGCATCCTGCCGGCCTCGCCTCCGCCTCCTGATCGGCTTCCTTCTCCGGATGCCCGGCCCGCTCGACTTCGGCCTCCTGCTCCAGCGGCTCGGCCTCACCCTCTCCGTTGTAAGTCGAAGCGGGTGAAACGGGTCCCACGGAGGCAAAGATAGCCTCCAGGTTCTCGTCCCGATCAGCTCGACAACTCCGGACTCGGTCTGCAGAAAGCAGGACCGAGGATGAAGCGAGCTCCTCAAGGAGCGGCAGATTCTGAAGCCGAGCTGCTATCTCTCGGCTGTACAGAGGCAGCACGACGTCGGCCCCCTGCTCGCCCTTATCGGTAATTAGCCTTACCAGACTACCGACAAAGGCCGAGAACTGGCGCTCAAAAAGAGTTTCTCCGTGTAAACACGGAGAGCCTCCCCCTGGGCAGCCACGGCGGCAGCCTCCTTCTGAGCCTCCCGGTGCTTCGTCTGCTCTTGCAGGATGATGAGCTGGTTTTTGGCTGACCGGGCTTCATCCTGAGCCGAGATCCTAGCAGCTCGGGCCCTCTCAAATTTGGCCTCAGCCTGTTCGGCCAGACTACGAGCAAGATGCAACTTCTTCTGCATCTCCTCGTAGTCGTGGGATGCTTTGGAGAGCTCCACGGAGACGAGCTTGGCTCTCTGAAGATGAACAAGGAAAAAACTCAACAGAATGGCCATCAAAAAATGTGGAAAAGAAGCCAAGTCAGAAAGCTTACCTCCACAAAATTCGTCGGCCATTGAAAAGGCTCAGGGACGTGTTCCGGGATGTCTGCAACCACCTCGGAGATGACCAGGTCTTTCCCCGGCACTCTTGGGGACTCATGAAATTTCCCCTTCCCTTTAGCCGAACACGGCTCCGGCTCTTTCGGATCCGAAGAAGAGGTTTTTTGCCTCTTCGGATTCTTCTCGGCTTCAGACGCCGAGCGAGGGGCTCTCTGCCTCTCCGGCTCCACAAGCTCGGAGGACTTTCGGATAGCCTTATTCAGCAAGTTCACTGTCAAAAAAAAAAAAAAAAAAAACAACAAAGTCAGATTTTCTTCGTTAAAGCAGTAGAGCATAAAGATAAAGAGAAATCCTCACCCTCGGCCTCTTCGTCCGAAGACGAGATGTCGAACACGACGTCGCCCTTGACGAGCTCAGACTCCGTGTATTGTTTCCTAACTATGGGAATCTTGTTGAGCTCGCCATCGAGCTCGTCCAACGGTTCAGGCCGAGGATGACGGATAACGGACTTCGGCCCTCTCCAGGGAAAACTAGGAGCCGCGGTCCTATCATAGTAGAAGAAGCGGTTTTGCCACTTCGGCCACTTCGTTTTACAAAAGGCCCTAAAGGGCTGTACAGGGATCAAGTAAAACCAAGACCCCTTCCTCTTAAATTGAAAGAATTTAAGGATCGCCTTCAAAGACAAATCCCTTCCTAACTTACGGAGTTCGGCAGCGAAGGCCGACAAGTGCCTCCAAGAGTTCGGAGTCACCTGGCCTAAAGGAAGCTGAAAAAAATCTAGTAAATCTATAAAGGCAGAAGGGAGGGGAAACGAAGCCCGCATTCTAAGCAGGCCTCGTACACGGTGGCGTAACCCTCCGGCGGGGAGTCAGCCCTATGATCACCGTCAGGTACCACCGCCTTCCCCCCAGGAAAAAAGTATTTTTCGGGTAGGGATATCACAGTATCCTTACTCAAAATACTATGGAAATACTCTACGGTCTTCTCCCCGGACTCTTTCCGGCCAGAAGACCCCTTACCGCCTCTCCTACCGCTACCCGACTCCGAAGAAGAAGAAGAAGACATTTTTCTTACTTTTTGAAGGTGAAGAAAGTCTGAAGAAATTCTTGAAAGCGGAGAGAGAATTTTCGCAAAAAAGAGAGAGTGCAGAAGAAGCAGTCGCAAAAGTGCTTCAATGATGAAGAAAGGAGGTATTTATCAGATTCGGCGAAGATTTCAAAATCGTCGCACCGTTTCGAATCCCACCTTTTCAGGATTCAACGGCCGGATTTTACTGTCGCATTTAATGCAGTCACGTGCAAGGCACGTCCCCTGACATCAGCCTCCCCCTTGCCTTTATCCAGAATGCCGAAGTGACTCACTTCGCCGAAGTGATTCACTTCGCCCTTCGGGGGGGTAGTGATGGGGTGCGTACTAAACAAGCCCAACAGCAATGACGGCCCATCAGCCCAAAGCCCAAGGAAGAGTATGAGTTCGGCATTACCAAAGAGTTCGGCCTCAGCCTACAGCTCGGTAAAAGCCAACCAATCAAGCTCTGCTCTCAGGTCGGCATCAAGCTCTACTCTCAGATCGGCAACCAAAGCAGTTCGGTCTCAGTATTCGACCGAACAAGGAGTTAGTGGACCCATACAGGATTTCCACAACTTCCAACACACCCACTACCACGTGGTGTCAACTCAGGCCACGATCGTAGGCCATGACCTACGCTACATCCACGATCTTAGGCCATGACCTACACGACATCCACGACTTAGGGTGGTGATGCAAGCCACGATCTTAGTTCAATATATAAATAGAACTTAGATCTGATAGACAAGGGTTAAGCTCTCTAGAGATAAAATATCATATAGCAAGTCTGTGTTGTAAGCTGTAATCCCAGATCAAGCAATACAATCTTGCCCTCCCTTCTTCCCGTGGACGTAGATTTACTTCAGTAAATCGAACCACGTAAATTCATTGTGTCGTAGTCTTTATTCTCTACCAGCATTTACTAACATCAGAAATTCGCGGATTCATCATGGAGCATTTTTAATTCGGCACGAGATTTTATGTAGTGTTGTTTTGTGAGTAAAGTGGAGAGAATGAAGTAATAGAGATGGAAGAAGTAGAGACAGTGGTGGTTCTATATTTAGAAATGTATCATTTAGAGTGGGACATCCCAAAACGGAAAATGTGTCACTTGGAGTGGGACGGAAGGAGTATTACTCAAGTCACTATCATACACATTCAACTATTCATAAACCAAATTTCACTCCTTGATTGTTTTTTATGCTTATCATTTTCTTTCATTTAAACTTCTACCCTGTGTATCAAGATAATTACTCTTTAGAATAAGAGGCCATAATCAGTTCTTTTACACTTAAGAATTATTGTACAACTTCACCATATCTCGTTAGCATTTCTCGCAAAGTTGACCATTCACTTACATATAACTCCAGCCAATAATTCTATTTCCAGATAACACCTTCAAAACTTCTATACAACCTTCTACAATAATTCCATTCCTGCCCTTGTTATGAACCACACTAACCGGTTCTTTACCACTTCTCAATACCAATTTATACGGTTATAATATAGTTAAACTCAATCTATGACAAAACTATGCTCGACTCGAGTACTCCTTAATCAGACAACCGACAATAAAATTGAAGGTTTCAGCAAGTAGCCGAAACCATAGACTTTAAAATCATCATACTATATCAGATTCTGGCATAAGAAGAGCATCGAAATCGCAATGACCAAGTCATGCTGAGATTCCCACGGGAGACTTGGCGGTCTCGCTTCAGAGGCCAACAACTCCCTCATTTGATGTCGGAATGAAAATCCGAGAAAGGTATCGACAATAGCTTTCAAATGGTACCTATATTGCTAGGTTTTGGTTTACCCAAGGCTTCAAGAATCTGGCGGTTTTGTGCAGCAAATCATGTCACACTAAAAGAAAGATGAACGCACAAGCACAGGTTCAATTTGCGCAAAACAAGACAACAATTCTCCAATTCAAGCTCTAATAATTTGTCCTTTTTTTCACTTACCAAACCTAGGAATCAATTTCATTCAATTCTATACTCAAAATCATGGCTAGGAGACGATATAAGCAAGGTTTGTTGAATTGCTACCTTAATTTCGCAGGGATTCATCTCGGATGTTGAAGCATTGAAATCCAAGGCGTGTATTGTTTGTTCCAGTATTTTCTAGCGTTAGAAAAGTGATTAATGTTAATGCTATTTGGGCCTTCTCAAATGGAGTAACAAAAGATAACCCTACTCATCATCTATATTTAACAATTAACTAAAATGAAAAAGCCAAATAGTATTATTTAACTAAACATATTTTACTCTTATAGATTGATTCCAAATACTTTACTGTTATTTTTTTAGGGACTAAAATCCCTTATTATTTTAAACATTATCTAGTATTTATTCTTAATTGTGAAATTATTGTTTTTACTCAAATCAATTTCGCTTTTTGTGGCGTTACATAAAGTATGTATAAGTATCATATCGACATATACTAATATTCTAATTCTTAATACTACAATTTGAATCTCTAGTACTATCTAGATTAATGGGGTAATTAGGTTGGACTATTAACTACCAAAAACCGAATTAAATAAATAAAATAAGAAAATAATTAATAAATGAAAAGATCATGTAAACAAAAGAATTTTAATGATTTAACAACTCATTTTGAATCTAACTATTTAGTTCTATATTCATTCGATTGAAGCTTTACTAGGGTTTATAGTCCTCGGGTTTAATCTTAAGTCAGTGATCTATTGGCTAATCATGTTAATTATTTTTATATCGAGTATCAACACTCAAATTATGAATCTTGCCAACACATAAAAATACTAATCAAAGCTATCACTGATTAGTGATTCACACTAATGAAAATAATTGGCATTCCGTTAAAAAAATTTAAAATAATTCAAGGAAAACAATTTCTTAGAATTTGGTGGAAAAGGAAAAAAAAACAATTTCTTAGAATTTATCCATCCATAGAACTAATTAACAAAAAAAAAACATGTTCAATCTAAAAAAAACTAGATAAAATCAGGCATCTACCTTGAACTATTTGTTCATTGCTCTTCTTCTGCAAAATTATACTCCATCCGTAAAATATAAAGTTATTCTATTGTACAAAAGATGGAGAAAATATAAATTCTTGAACAATTATTTCTGAGTCAGGGTATGCATGTTTTAGAGAAGACTAAGATATGGTATAATCTTACAAGGTAGTATATTTTAATAGGGAAGAGATTGAGTTTCTAAAGGGAAAAATCTCAAAATTTGCAATATTTGAGTTTCCAGAGACAGTTGAGCAGTCCGTTCACTTCAAATCAGTGGTCCACTCACAACGCACATTTTTCGAAGAATGACTGGAATTTTCTCATCTGGACTCCAATTGAAGCGTGCAAGATATCCACACGAATCTCTTTCGAATAATGAATTTAGTAATGGCCCTGAAAGTCTGATTAAAATTCGTCATTTTCAAAAATTTTCATTCAAAACTCATCAAGCATGTCAAAAAATCAAAATGTAGGAATATAGGCAATAATGGAAGAAATTAACAAGTTATTTTCTTCATCATTTCCCCGTCGATTCTACGTTCACAAGTCTAACTTTAAAAGTTAGAATGAAGCCCAACTCATTTTTGTTATCTTTTTCCCGTCGATTTGTAGTCTTTATTTTAGAGTTTAGTCTCTTGTAACTTCATTGTAATAATTATAAATAATTATAACTTATTTACAATTATTTAAGTTAGGATTTTTGCTTATCACTTTAACTTTGTAATTTGTAAAAATTTTATAATGAAAAAATTATCAACATTTTTCTTTTTTTAATTATTACTATAATTATATTATTGAAAAGCTGGAAATTGGTTGGTTAGAAACCATCGTTTATGTCATTGTAATCAATGTTCTTTCTGTTATAGAATATAGGAAATAATCATTTATTGGTTAAACGTTGTTGGGTAACTTTTTTTTTTTGTATATTAGTTCCAAAATAGAAAATGTATATCATGACGTTGGATGACTGACTACCTTTCTGACCTACAAACTAGTTCACTAACGAACAATGTAAGATGTTTGTTAGTACTCCCTCCGTTCTATAGTAATGGAGACGTTTCTTTTCGGCACGTAGATTAAGAAAAAATGTGTTGGGTGAGTTAAGTAAATGGAGAATAAAGTAGAAAATGAAAAAGGTAGAGAGATTAAGAGGGAAAAAGTAAGAGAGAATAAAGTAGGTGTGGAAAAATGTGTTGACTTTTACTAAAAAGGGAAATGACTCTATTACTATAGAACGTACCAAAATGACAAAATGACTCTATTACTATAGAACAGAGGGAGTATAAACGTTGTCGGACAACCTTTTCGATTACAAACTATTTTCAACGTTTGTGTCGTTATCAGTTGTTTGTCGTTATTCGACATGCGTACCAAATCGAAAAATAATTAATTAATTTATGTCATTAACATACAAACTACTATCCTTAACTAGAACATATAAATTATTACATACCATAAGAATTTGAGTTCCAACAAATCTGTACATCTGAAAAGAAAACTTCAACTTTAAATATTCTTTGTATTTTGTATGAAGCATACAAACCTTGCCCATATATTTGTGACGTACGTCCTATTTGAGTTGTAACTCCCGTAAATTGTTAAACCTTTTTGAGTTGTGACTGCAGTGCTTAGAAAATTGAATAATGAATTAAATCTCTGAACATATAATAACTTTAAATTGCTACAAAATACGTAGTTATGATAAATATGTATTATATCTTCGTATACAAGTATCGTATAACATCTCTCTTTATACACTTTATTTGCATAGAAATTGATAATTTAAAATTACTACCTCTATAGGATAGAATCATGTGCAAATCATTTTTGTTTGTCCTATTATAAACTATGTAATATTAATATACAAGAAATATGATTATAGTATATCATAGAAAATAATATCCCAAAAGATCAAGGAATATAATTGGATTGTCAATTTCAAGTAGTATTTCAATTCCTGGTCTAATAATCAAGAATGAATTAGTGCTGCTGTGAGAGAGAATTTTACAAAAAAAATAATAATGATACTATTCATTAACCGTTTAAAGACATGACAATCAATCGATAACATTACTATCATCAGATCATTCAAGTTTTAGTTCCGTCTCTTCTTATAATTTAGTAACTTCATTGAAAAGTTATAATTATATTATTTACAATTATTTAAGTTAGGAGTTTTGTTTATTACATTAACTTTGTAATTTTTAAATATTTTTATCATGAAATACTTATTATTATATATTTTATTTTTGTATTTTATTTTATATCATCATATTTATCGTATTTTGTTAAAAAATTGAAAAAATGGAATTTGGTTGGTTAGGAACCATTGTTTATATCGTTGTGATCAATGTTCTTTCCGTTATAGAATCTAGGAAATAATCATATGTTTGGTAAACGTTGTTGGGTGACTTTTTTATACACATTGGTTCCAAAATAGAAAATTTATATCATGTCGTAGGATGTCCAACGACCTTTCTGACCTAAAAATTAACTAGTTCACTAGTGGTCGATGTAAAGTGTTTGTTAGTATATCATTAAACATAACGTTGTCGGAAAACATATTTGGTAAAAATATAATTTCAACATTTGTGTCGAGTTATTCGACACGCGTACCAAAATAAATAATTTATGTCGGTAGAATACAAAATAGTTCCTTAATTCGAACATAAAAGATCAACTAGAAAATGACAATCTTTAAAATCATATACCATAAGAATTTGAGTTGTAACAGCAGAAAACATCAACTTTATCTACTCCTTTATTTTATGTCTGTCAATCTTTTTGAGTTGTAACTGAAAAATTGAATCTAAGGACAGATTTCGTAAGTCTTGAGTTAAAGCATAATATTTGAAGAAAACAACAAATATGTGATATAATCCCGATCTGAATGCAAACCTAAAAATAGCGAATCAAGCAACCCCAAAAATGTGTCAAGAAAGAGGCTGCAAATTAAACCAAACTAGTTAGAACTTTCTTAAAAAAAGAAAAGAAGGGAAAATGGTGATGATAGAAATCCGTGAGTTCCATCCTAAAACCAATTGGTTATAGGAGGAGGGGCCCATGAGACTTATATACTAGTTTCAGTTTTATCTTGACACCGATGTGGGACAGTTATATGTTATATTTTTAGTTTCAATTGCCAACACCCTCCCTCAAACAATTGCCAACACTCTCCCTCAAACCCTTCAAGGTGAACCTTGGAGGGGTTGGACTTTTTTCTAAACCTTGGAGGGGTTGGACTTTTTTCTAATCGATTGGACAATCGGTCCAATTTTTTTCGATCGGTTGGGACCACTTGGCCCAAATTTTCAGCCCAGTTATACTGCTGGGTCAGTCATTTTTTTTTCGGTTTCAGCCCAGATATATACTGTTGGGTCAGTTAAATATGACCCACAGTCGGTTTCAGCCCAGATATATACTGCTGGGTCAGTTAAATATGACCCACAGTCGGCGACCCGCTCTGATACCATGATAGAAATCCGTGAATTCCATCCTAAAACCAATTGGTTACAGGAGGAGGGGCCCATGAGACTTATATACTAGTTTCAGTTTTATCTTGACACCGATGTGGGACAGTTATATGTTATATTTTTAGTTTCAATTGCCAACAGGTGAGCACTGTTTGTGATCGATAGCTTTGTCCCTTCTGTGGTTGCGGCTGCGATGGCAGTGACCACTGAGGTTGAAATGATCAAAACTACCAGGTCGATGCTCACTAACCTTAACCAGCAATCCATTCTCGATTTTCGATAAGTATGCGTTGTTTATATTTATCTTCATTTCTGTTTTATGGTCTCTCTTTCTGTGCATCGATGTGTGTTTTCACCTCATTGTGCACATAACCTACTAGTATAGTTCAGTGTGTGTTGAGAGTGTTTTGTTTGCTGCATGTGTGCATTTTTTCTGTATCGATCTCTTGAAAAATTTAAAAAATAGTGGAATAATAATATCTCAGGGATGATCCCACCATGTACGAGGCCTACTGGAAATCAATTGGTGAAGATTTCTAAATCACCATTTCACCTTCCGAAGCCCTCAGCTACTTCGCCAACCCTTGCTGAACCCCTCGACCCCGTCAGTGCCGTGTCCGCTGCTCCCTCTACTCTGTCACTCTTAAAATCCATATCAATTGAAATGTTTGTCATCTTACTATTAATTGGGATCTAATTAAATATTTGTTGATTGCAGTGCCTATCTGTTATTTGTTGATTGCAGTGCTATCCGCAGATAGCAGAATACGTCAGATCTGAGTTGTTTAAGTGGGGAGGCGCTGCTCAAGCTTACGTCGACCATGATGATCAGCCTTACATTGAGATATTCACTTCCCCCCAACAATCCTTATGGCGAACTAATGGCCCTGCTGTGAATAAGGCCAATGGCATGCTCGTTCATGGCCTTGCGTACTATTGGCCTCAGTACACGGCCATCACGAAGCCTACTCATCACGACATCATGCTCTTCAATGCCTCCAAATGATATCGATTACTAGGAATGGAAAGGATGGTGATCGGATCCCAAGTGATTGCTGATTTCATGGGATTTGAATAGTTAGGGATTGATTGAATAATTGAATTAATAAGAGCTGATTTGATGGGATTATTGTCTTCTACACTTGTATATATTCCCATAGGAGTGTTTGAAGAATGTATCCAGAGTGATCAAAGTTATGAGGCGGTGAAAACCGATGCCTCGGTGAGAGGATTATTATCTATTGTTTCCTAGTTCGTTGGTTCTTGTTTACAAACGCTTGAGAGTTACTTTGTGTTCTTTATCTTCGAGTTGTTTATATACTTGTTCTAATTAAGCTGCCTTTACTCCATAACAATTTGGTGTGGTGAACAATGGTCGAAACTCATTCATCATCTTCTCAGTCAGATGACATGCTTGCTAGTATCACTGGTTTGGAGAGGACAGTAGCGGCCCTGGATTCCTCTCAAGATGCACGTATCGCCCGTTACCTCGAGACCCACCTAGGCCCCATTTTGCTCGTACTTAGAGGCGCTCAACCTGAGAACCCCCCTCCACCTCCCGCTAAGACAATCATCAGATGCTTCCAGACCGTTCTCTCCACCAAGTTCTCAACCTCCATGTCCCTTCCTCCTTCAATAGGACAGATCCAATCAGGTGGCTAGCCAATACTTCATGGTCAATAAAACGCAGGCTTCCAGTCGCATGGACCTTGCCCTCATCGCCTTATGTGGACCAGCTCTCCCCTGGATCCAGATTCTCCATCGTAGGTTCACTTCCCTCTCTTGGGACCAGATTGCAGTGTTATTCATTTAATATTGCAGTGTTACAATGGCGATATTGCAGTTTACATATTTTTGTCAATTTGATAAGCTTCAAATTTACGGAAATGACTAATATGCCTCCGTCAGCAATATCTAATACATTAGACAGCAATTTGTGTTCTATTCACAAAATTTAATCTTAGGCGTCCATAGACTACTATA
Source organism: Salvia splendens (assembly GCF_004379255.2). Taxonomy (NCBI): domain Eukaryota; kingdom Viridiplantae; phylum Streptophyta; class Magnoliopsida; order Lamiales; family Lamiaceae; genus Salvia; species Salvia splendens. Next base: position 480 of record NW_024599156.1, on the reverse strand, counting down.
TTAGTGGTACGATGTATGGTGGCACTATATTGCTCGCATTGCATTGTTTGTTAAATAAGAGCATCCGCAGCGGTGGCGAAAGACGCCACCGCCGTCCGCGCCGTTGGCAAGGGCAGGACCGCCGCCGCTGCAGCCGCGCGCTGGCACGGCGCTGCTCGATGTATCGAGCACGTCCGTGCCAGCGGACGCACACGTGGCGCGCTCCCATTCGTCAACGGCATAGCCGTTGTGTTTAAACTTTTTTATTTTATTTTTTAAAAATCGTATTTAATTATAAATAATGCTAAAAAATAAAAAAATATTTTCCAATCCCAAAATATGCCGTTTTTTTCCCGTTTTTTCTGAATTTTTTTGATTTTTTTGATTTTTTTTTCCCAAAATCATCTATAAATACACACATTCATCATCCATTTATCACATCAAATCATCTCTCATTCATCTCTCATTCATAATTCTCATACAAACTATCAACACATTCAT